>NC_052340.1:16886810-16951810 GCF_016432855.1 Salvelinus namaycush | reverse complement strand
ACTGGGAGCGGGAGACTGGAGCGGGAGACTGGGAAGAGGAGACTGGGAAGAGGAGACTGGGAGCGGGAGACTGGGAAGAGGAGACTGGGAAGAGGAGACTGGGAAGATGAGACTGGGAGCGGGAGACTGGGAGCGGGAGACTGGGAAGAGGAGACTGGGAAGAGGAGACTGGGAAGAGGAGACTGGGAGCGGGAGACTGGGAGCGGGAGACTGGGAAGAGGAGACTGGGAGCGGGAGACTGGGAGCGGGAGACTGGAGCGGGAGACTGGGAGCGGGAGACTGGAGCGGGAGACTGGGAGCGGGAGACTGGGAGCGGGAGACTGGGAGCGGGAGACTGGAGCGGGAGACTGGGAGCGGGAGACTGGGAGCGGGAGACTGGGAGGAGGAGACTGGGAGCGGGAGACTGGGAGCGGGAGACTGGGAAGAGGAGACTGGGAGCGAAAGACTGGAGCGGGAGACTGGGAGCGAGAGACTGGGAGCGGGAGACTGGGAGCGGGAGACTGGAGCGGGAGACTGGGAGGAGGAGACTGGGAGCGGGAGACTGGGAGCGGGAGACTTGGAGCGGGAGACTGGAGCGGGAGACTGGGAGCGGGAGACTGGGAAGAGGAGACTGGGAAGCGGAGACTGGGAAGAGGAGACTGGGAAGAGGAGACTGGGAGCGGGAGACTGGGAGCGGGAGACTGGGAGCGGGAGACTGGGAGCGGGAAACTGGAGCGGGAGACTGGGATTTGGAGACTGGGAGCGGGAGACTGGGAGCGGGAGACTGGGAGCGGGAGACTGGGAGCGGGAGACTGGAGCGGGAGACTGGAGCGGGAGACTGGGAGCGGGAGACTGGGAGCGGGAGACTGGAGCGGGAGACTGGGAAGAGGAGACTGGGAAGAGGAGACTGGGAGCGGGAGACTGGGAGCGGGAGACTGGGAAGAGGAGACTGGGAAGACTGAGGAGACTGGGAAGACTGAGGAGACTGGGAGCGGGAGACTGGAGCGGGAGACTGGGAGCGGGAGACTGGGAGCGGGAGACTGGGAGCGGGAGACTGGGAGCGGGAGACTGGGAGGACTGGGACGGCTACTGCCATTCTGTGTCTGGTACAGTGGAGGAACATGGTGGGTTCTGATCTGTATGACTCTTCTGCCCCACCTCTACTTGCATTACAACGTTGATCTCCTCTTTCTTTCTTTCTTTCTTTCTTTCTTTCTTTCTTTCTTTCTTTCTTTCTTTCTTTCTTTCTTTCTTTCTTTCTCCTCCCTTCTCTTTGTTCACCCTTCTTCTGTTCTCTCATGTTTTGAGAGACAGAATGAGGTAACAGAGTTTGGATGAAAGCAGATTTTCTCTGTGCTCTGCTGTGTGCCTTGTTTCAAAGGCAGTGTGTGATAGTACTGCTGGCTACATTACATCAGACTATATCTCTCAAGCTCCTGCCTGGATGGGGACGCTGGGAAGAACAGAGCGAGAGGGGTGGAAAGAGGGGTAGAGAGGGGGAGGAAGGAAGAGAAAAGGGGGGAGAGGGAGAGAGAAGGGGAGGAACATAGAGATTTTCTTACTCCCGTAGACATACCCTGAACCATGAAAAACAGCCCCAGACCATTATACCTTCTCCACCAAACTTTACAGTTGGTACTATGCATTGGGGCAAGTGGTGTTCCCCTGGCATCCACCAAACCCAGATTCATCCGTCGGACTGCCAGATAGTGAAGCGTGATTCATCACTCGAGAGAACGCGTTTCCACTGATCCAGTGGAATGGAGTGTTTGGCTCCTCTAACAGTTCTAGGGCTGGATGGAGTGTGTGGCTGCTGTAACAGTTCTACGGCTGGATGGAGTGTGTGGCTGCTCTAACAGTTCTGGGGCTGGACGGAGTGTGTGGCTGCTCTAACAGTTCTAGGGCTGGATGGAGTGTGTGGCTGCTCTAACAGTTCTAGGGCTGGATGGAGTGTGTGGCTGCTCTAACAGTTCTAGGGCTGGACGGAGTGTGTGGCTGCTGTAACAGTTCTAGGGCTGGATGGAGTGTGTGGCTGCTGTAACAGTTCTAGGGCTGGACGGAGTGTGTGGCTGCTCTAACAGTTCTAGGGCTGGATGGAGTGTGTGGCTGCTCTAACAGTTCTAGGGCTGGACGGAGTGTGTGTGTGAGGTGTGTTTGGGGGTGGTGGAGATTTTAAGGCCACTGTTCCCCTGTGGAGGTCAGTCGGTCTGTCTCATTCATGTGGATCAGCGTGTGTAGCTGGTGTGAGCAGGGCTCATCTTTAATGCATGTTTTTCTGTGTGGGCCAGCTACTCCCCCCTATGCCAGAGTACAGCCCTGCTGCTACAGCCCTGCTACTCCCCCCTATGCCAGAGTATAGCCCTGCTGCTACAGCCCTGCTGCTACAGCCCTGCTGCTCCCCCCTATGCCAGAGTACAGCCCTGCTGCTACAGCCCTGCTGCTACAGCCCTGTTACTCCCCCCTATGCCAGAGTACAGCCCTGCTGCTACAGCCCTGCTACACCCCCCTATGCCAGAGTACAGCCCTGCTGCTACAGCCCTGATACTCCCCCCCATGCCAGAGTACAGCCCTGCTGCTACAGCCCTGCTACTCCCCCCCATGCCAGAGTACAGCCCTGCTGCTACAGCCCTGCTACTCCCCCCCATGCCAGAGTACAGCCCTGCTGCTACAGCCCTGCTGCTACATACTGCACACACACTGGGAGGGAGGAGATAACTCTTCCTGCTCACCACACACACGCACACACACACACACACACATGCGTACACACATACACAGACACACACACACACACACTTAAATGCACGCACACACACACATAAATACACGCACACACACACATAAATACACGCACGCACACACATAAATACACACACACATAAATACACATACGCACACACATAAATGCACGCACACACAGGGAGGGAAAAGTTCTACCTCCACATACTATCAGTCTCATACTCATACCCCACATCTCCCCTCTCTCTCTGTCTATCAGTCTCATACTCATACCCCCACATCTCCCCTCTCTCTCTGTCTATCAGACTCATACCCATACCCCCACATCTCCCCTCTCTCTCTGTCTATCAGTCTCATACTCATACCCCCACATCTCCCCTCTCTCTCTGTCTATCAGACTCATACCCATACCCCCACATCTCCCCTCTCTCTCTGTCTATCAGTCTCATACTCATACCCCCACATCTCCCCTCTCTCTCTGTCTATCAGACTCATACCCATACCCTCACATCTCCCCTCTCTCTCTGTCTATCAGACTCATACCCATACCCCCACATCTCCCCTCTCTCTCTGTCTATCAGTCTCATACTCATACCCCCACATCTCCCCTCTCTCTCTGTCTATCAGTCTCATACTCATACCCCCACATCTCCCCTCTCTCTCTGTCTATCAGTCTCATACTCATACACCCACATCTCCCCTCTCTCTCTGTCTATCAGACTCATACCCATACCCCCACATCTCCCCTCTCTCTCTGTCTATCAGACTCATACTCATACCCCCACATCTCCCCTCTCTCTCTGTCTATCAGACTCATACTCATACCCCCACATCTCCCCTCTCTCTCTGTCTATCAGACTCATACCCATACCCCCACATCTCCCCTCTCTCTCTGTCTATCAGTCTCATACTCATACCCCCACATCTCCCCTCTCTCTCTGTCTATCAGACTCATACCCATACCCCCACATCTCCCCTCTCTCTCTGTCTATCAGTATCATACCCATACTCCCACATCTCCCCTCTCTCTCTGTCTATCAGTCTCACACTCATACCCCCACATCTCCCCTCTCTCTCTGTCTATCAGTCTCATACTCATACCCCCACATCTCCCCTCTCTCTCTGTCTATCAGTCTCATACTCATACCCCCACATCTCCCCTCTCTCTCTGTCTATCAGACTCATACCCATACCCCCACATCTCCCCTTTCTCTCTGTCTATCAGTATCATACCCATACCCCCACATCTCCCCTCTCTCTCTGTCTATCAGACTCATACCCATACCCCCACATCTCCCCTCTCTCTCGGTCTATCAGTCTCATACTCATACCCCCACATCTCCCCTCTCTCTCTGTCTATCAGTCTCATACTCATACCCCCACATCTCCCCTCTCTCTCTGTCTATCAGGCTCATACCCATACCCCCACATCTCCCCTCTCTCTCTGTCTATCAGTCTCATACTCATACCCCCACATCTCCCCTCTCGGGAGATGAAGTCAGTTTACTTATCAAAAATAGGCGTTTGTCCAAGGATGTCAGGACTGTGATATCTTCTTGAATTAATTGCACCCACCAGGTGTTCCAGGTCAAAATCGGTCTTTGATTAGAGGGGAAGAATGACAATCAGCAGTGGAACTGGCTTCTAAGTCCAGATTTGAATTTGCCTGCCATATATCATATGAATAGTCTGAATATTGACTGTAGTAGTACAGTAGAATCAGCTTCAGCTCCATTAGCAGAGAGGACGTCCCCATGGTGTGGCTCCTGACAGACAGACAGACAGACAGACAGAATGACAGAATTACAGAAAACAGACAGGCAGACACGCAGACAGAAAAAAGACAGACAGAACAACAGAAAACAGACAGACAGACAGAAAACAGACAGACAGACAGACAGACAGACAGACAGACAGACAGACAGACAGACAGACAGACAGACAGACAGACAGACAGACAGACAGACAGACAGACAGACAGACAGACAGACAGACAGAAAACAGAGACAGACAGACAGACATACAGACAGACATACAGACAGACAGACAGACAGACAGACAGACAGACAGACAGACAGACAGACAGACAGACAGACAGACAGACAGACAGACAGACAGAAAACAGAGACAGACAGACAGGCAGGCAGGCAGGCAGGCAGGCAGGCAGGCAGGCAGGCAGGCAGGCAGGCAGGCAGGCAGGCAGACAGACAGACAGACAGACAGGCAGGCAGACAGACAGAAAACAGAGACAGACAGACAGACAGACAGACAGACAGACAGACAGACAGACAGACAGACAGACAGACAGACAGACAGGCAGGCAGGCAGGCAGGCAGGCAGGCAGGCAGGCAGACAGAAACACAGACAGACAGACAGACAGACAGACAGACAGACAGACAGACAGACAGACAGACAGACAGACAGACAGACAGACAGACAGACAGACAGTGGGTGTACAGTAAGGGCAATTTTATTCCAGACAGGCTTAGGACCTCAGACAGACTGTATCCAGTCTAACTCAAGCCAGCCCGGCTGATCGATGCTCCTCTCTGATCTCATCTGATCTGATGTCTGTGGGAAGCCATTGATCTCTCAGCAGGGCCTCAGTGGGTCCGGCAGAGACGAGAGGAAAAGAGAGAAATCCAGTCAACAGGTTGGTAGAGATAGACCACAGGGCTAAGCAAGCATGGAGGCAGAGGTAGAAGACTGTAGTATCCTGCAACATGTAGAGGCTGAGAACCCCTGTTAAAGGCACATGTAACACGTGCACACACACTGCACTGCACCACAGGGGAGAATTTTACTATCATAACTGATATTCTTCTGTTATGTGTGATATCCCAGCCTGGGTATCAGTATAGAAATTGGATATTCCCATGGTGATTGGCTGTGAGTCTGGGAGTAGAGGGAAAGAGAGCAATGTATTATTCAAGGGATTCTATCTCGCTTTCTCTCTCTCACTCTCTTTCTCTCGCTCTCTCTCTCTTTCCCTTCTGTCTCTCTTGGTCACTCCAGACCCCAGATGCCCTAATACTCAGAGGTTGTTTGTGTCTATCTTCCCATTCTCTTCAGCCTGCTGCTCAGTGGTACTCAATGACTGACACTGTCTTCTGTTGACATTTTCTTCAATCTTTATAGATTCACAGCCCAGAACTGTGTGTGTGTGTGTGTGTGTGTGTGTGTGTGTGTGTGTGTGTGTGTGTGTGTGTGTGTGTGTGTGTGTGTGTGTGTGTGTGTGTGTGTGTGTGTGTGTGTGTGTGTGTGTGTGTGTGTGTGTGTGTGTGTGTGTGTGTTAGAGTGGGCCCAGTACACACTTGTCTAATACAATGACTGTCCATCTTCTCACACCTTACCGAGATAACCCACAATACTACACTCAGCCCAACAGATGGCAAGACAAGCCCACTTTCCCAAATATCCCATCAGACTGCAACCATATATGCACACACAGTTGCATGTACGTACACACACATACTCAAATACATTTAGTATGCACTGAGAGAAATGAAGGAACATGTCAGTCAGTCCCCCAATCCACTCGTCATCATTGACCAGATCTCACCACCCCTTAGTGCATCCTCTGTTCTCTCTCATCTTCTTTCTCGCTCTATTCCCCTCTTCTCTCCCCTCTTCTCTCTCTCTCTCTCTCCCCCCTCTCTTGCTCTCTCTTCTCTCTTTCTCTCTTCTCTCTCTCCCTCTCTCTCTCTCTCTCCTCTCTTTCTGTCTTCTCTCTCTCTCTCTCTCTTTCTCTCTCTCTCTCTCTCTCTCTCTCTCTCTCTCTCTCTCTCTCTCTCTCTCTCTCTCTCTCTCTCCTCTCTTTCTCTGTCTTCTCTCTCTTTCTCTCTCTTCTCTCTCTCTTTCTCTCTCTTCTCTCTCTCTTTCTCTCTCTTCTCTCTGGGGTTCTGTTATGAGCTGATTGAGATTCTGTTAATACAGCACAGTGTTTTCACAGCCTTTTATCAGCAGCCTTTCATCTCTTTCCTCACCCTCCATCCCTCCATCCCTCCATCCCTCTATTCCCACTGTACTGCCCCAGCCTGCCCCCCCCAGCCCTGCTCACACTACCCTCCTGTGCCACTCTAACCCCGTGTGCATGCGTGCATACAGTATGTGTATGTGTGTGCCTTTTGTGTGTGTGTGCAGGACAAAAACACATTATATTTCTGCGTTGATTTCAGTTCTGAGTTAATGCATGAGTGTAAGTGTATGATTGGATGCGGCCAGCCAGTGGACAGTTACTTTCAATCTGTCTGTCTGTCTGAGCTGGCCTCCTCTCGTCCAGGAGAGACGAGGAATTGAGACAGTGTCTTATCAGGGAGCGTTTGTGCAGGCAGCTCATGTCTGACGAGCGTTTAATTAGATCCAGGTAATTATCTCTCTCTCTCTCTCTCTCTAATTCTATTCCCTTCTCCTGCTATCCATTTGCAGTTAACCATTAACAATTAATTATTTCTGTCAGTGAATAAAAAATCCCTTGAGGTCATTTAAAAACTTTGTACAGGTTGTGATGGGCGTCTGTTGATGATGTCACTGACCTCCATCCTTAGCAGGGCAGGATAGGATGATGTCACAGACCATTAACGTCACAACTCCCAGCCTGTATGTGTTTTATGGTGCCATCGCTTTAAGGAGTGTCATTTATCTGCTGTTTGCTCAGTTAAAGAAGCCCGTATACGTACACATTCGTATGCATGGGCGAATGTGTTTTGTTTCATTTGTGTGTACGCGTGTGCGTGTGTGTGTGTGTGTGTGTGTGTGAATATCTGCTGACACAGGATATATGTCCTCCAGCGGCTCTCTGCCTCTTTGCTTACCCGCTCTTATTAAAGCCGTAAATATTACCAGAACATCAATTTGACGTAATGATTTAACTCTCTCTCTCACTCTCTCTCGCTGTCCATCTCGCTTGTTAATATCACATGAATTTCCCAAACTAATTACAGTAGGGTGATGATTGCTGGGGGCAGAGTTTTATGCATTCTGTTTGGAGGTCCTCTTTGGTCTTTTGAAATATGCCCACCCTCTCTTCCTCATCAATCCAGTTTTAGAGCTGTGAAATGTGGAGACCCATTTGACTTTTTATGGGGTTTGTTATTGTAGTTTTATGTAGATGTTCTACTGGCTGTTAAAGAGCCAGGCGTGGTCCAGGTGTCTTTGTGGCTGGCACAAACGGACTGCACTGTCTGTTAGCAACACAGGAAACCTAAGCTCTTTTTACTGAACAATTTGTGTATTCTTGTGTTGATTGGGTGTTGCTCCCATCACTGTGGTGATAAATTACTTATGACAACAGAAGCTGACAAATTATTTCTGATGATGGGTTTGGTGGTTACGGGAAAACAACATTTGATGAAAAAATGCTGATCAGAAATGTGAGTACCGGTAAAGTATCACATAGATTTTAGAACAATGTATATTCTTGTTGTGCTGCAGAATGAGGACCCAAAAGCGACGTAATAGTAACAGAGTCTTTATTCCAGAATAAAACAAATAATGATTCTCCTGGATACTATCCTCTCGTCAACAGAGAGGAACGACTGGAGACGCGACCACAGACTGCAGGTCGCTTCAGGAAGGCACTGGCCGTAGCTGACATTGACACCTGCTCACACGCAGCATCTGAAGAAGGCAAAGAACACGACAGGGCGGAACAAGGACACAGGAACAGCAAACGTCAAACAAGAATCCGACAAGGACAGAAGCGGAAAACAGAGGGAGAAATAGGGACTCTAATCAGAGGGCAAAATAGGGGACAGGTGTGAAAGAGTAAATGAGGTCGTTAGGAGAATGAGAAACAGCTGGGAGCAGGAACGGAACGATAGAGAGAGAGAAAGAGGGAAAGAACCTAATAAGACCAGCAGAGGGAAGCACAGGGACAAGACATGATGAAAGACAAAACATGACAGTACCCCCCCACTCACCGAGCGCCTCCTGGCGCACTCGAGGAGGAACCCTGGCGGCAACGAAGGAAATCATTAATCAACGAACGGTCCAGCACGTCCCGAGATGGAACCCAACTCCTCTCCTCAGGACCGTAACCCTCCCAATCCACTAAGTACTGGTGACCACGTCCCCGAGAACGCATGTCCATGATCTTCCGTACCCTGTAAATAGGAGCGCCCTCGACAAGGACGGGGGGGGGGGAGGGAAGACGAATGGGGGCGCGAAGAAAAGGCTTGACACAAGAGACATGGAAGACAGGGTGGACGCGACGAAGATGTCGCGGAAGAAGCAGTCGCACAGCGACAGGATTGACGACCTGAGAGACACGGAACGGACCAATGAACCGCGGAGTCAACTTGCGAGAAGCTGTCGTAAGGGGAAGGTTACGAGTGGAAAGCCACACTCTCTGACCGCGACAATACCTAGGACTCTTAATCCTACGTTTATTGGCGGCTCTCACAGTCTGCGCCCTGTAACGGCAAAGTGCAGACCTGACCCTCCTCCAGGTGCGCTCACAACGTTGGACAAAAGCCTGAGCGGAGGGAACGCTGGACTCGGCGAGCTGGGACGAGAACAGAGGAGGCTGGTACCCAAGACTACTCTGAAACGGAGATAGCCCGGTAGCAGACGAAGGAAGCGAGTTGTGAGCGTACTCAGCCCAGGGGAGCTGTTCTGCCCAAGACGCAGGGTTTCGAAACGAAAGGCTGCGTAATATGCGACCAATCGACTGATTGGCCCTTTCTGCTTGACCGTTAGACTGGGGATGAAACCCGGAAGAGAGACTGACGGAAGCACCAATCAAACGACAGAACACCCTCCAAAACTGTGACGTGAATTGCGGACCTCTGTCTGAAACGGCGTCTAACGGGAGGCCATGAATTCTGAACACATTCTCAATGATGATTTGTGCCGTCTCCTTAGCGGAAGGAAGCTTAGCGAGGGGAATGAAATGTGCCGCCTTAGAGAACCTATCGATAACCGTAAGAATCACAGTCTTCCCCGCAGACGAAGGCAGACCGGTAATAAAGTCTAAGGCGATGTGAGACCATGGTCGAGAAGGAATGGGAAGCGGTCTGAGACGACCGGCAGGAGGAGAGTTACCTGACTTAGTCTGCGCGCAGTCCGAGCAAGCAGCCACGAAACGGCGCGTGTCCCGCTCCTGAGTAGGCCACCAAAACCGCTGGCGAATAGAAGCAAGCGTACCCCGAACGCCGGGGTGGCCAGCTAACTTGGCAGAGTGAGCCCACTGAAGAACAGCCAGACGAGTAGAGACAGGAACGAACAGAAGGTTACTAGGACAAGCGCGCGGCGACGCAGTGTGAGTGAGTGCTTGCTTTACCTGTCTCTCAATTCCCCAGACAGTCAACCCGACAACACGCCCCTCAGGGAGAATCCCCTCGGGGTCGGTAGAAGCCACAGAAGAACTAAAGAGACGGGATAAGGCATCAGGCTTGGTGTTCTTATTTCCCGGACGATAGGAAATCACGAACTCGAAACGAGCGAAAAACAACGCCCAACGAGCCTGACGTGCATTAAGTCGTTTGGCAGAACGGATGTACTCAAGGTTCTTATGGTCAGTCCAAACGACAAAAGGAACGGTCGCCCCCTCCAACCACTGTCGCCATTCGCCTATGGCTAAGCGGATGGCGAGCAGTTCGCGGTACCCACATCATAGTTGCGTTCCGATGGCGACAGGCGATGAGAAAAGTAAGCGCAAGGATGGACCTTATCATCAGACTGGGAGCGCTGAGACAGAATGGCTCCCACGCCCACCTCTGAAGCGTCAACCTCGACAATGAATTGTTTAGTGACGTCAGGAGTAACAAGGATAGGGGCGGATGTAAAACGCTTCTTGAGGAGATCAAAAGCTCCCTGGGCGGAACCGGACCACTTAAAGCAAGTCTTGACAGAAGTCAGAGCTGTGAGAGGGGCAGCCACTTGACCGAAATTACGAATGAAACGCCGATAGAAATTAGCGAAACCGAGAAAGCGCTGCAACTCGACACGTGACTTAGGAACGGGCCAATCGCTGACAGCCTGGACCTTAGCGGGATCCATCTGAATGCCTTCAGCGGAAATAACAGAACCGAGAAATGTGACAGAGGAGACATGAAAGGCGCACTTCTCAGCCTTCACGTAGAGACAATTCTCTAAAAGGCGCTGGAGTACACGTCGAACGTGCTGAACATGAATCTCGAGTGACGGTGAAAAAATCAGGATATCGTCAAGGTAAACGAAAACAAAAATGTTCAGCATGTCTCTCAGTACATCATTAACTAATGCCTGAAAGACAGCTGGAGCATTAGCGAGACCGAACGGCAGAACCCGGTATTCAAAATGCCCTAACGGAGTGTTAAACGCCGTTTTCCACTCGTCCCCCTCTCTGATGCGTACGAGATGGTAAGCGTTACGAAGGTCCAACTTAGTAAAGAACCTGGCTCCCTGCAAAATCTCGAAGGCTGACGACATAAGGGGAAGCGGATAACGATTCTTAACCGTTATGTCATTCAGCCCTCGATAATCCACGCAGGGGCGCAGAGTACCGTCCTTCTTCTTAACAAAGAAAAATCCCGCTCCGGCGGGAGAGGAAGAAGGCACCACGGTACCGGCGTTGAGAGAAACAGACAGATAATCCTCGAGAGCCTTACGTTCGGGAGCCGACAGAGAGTATAGTCTACCCCGAGGGGGAGTGGTCCCCGGAAGGAGATCAATACAACAATCATACGACCGGTGAGGAGGAAGGGAGCTGGCTCTGGACCGACTGAAGACCGTGCGCAGATCATGATATTCCTCCGGCACACCTGTCAAATCACCAGGTTCCTCCTGAGTAGAGGGGACAGAAGACACAGGAGGGATAGCAGACATTAAACACTTCACATGACAAGAAACGTTCCAGGATAGGATAGAATTACTAGACCAATCAATAGAAGGATTATGACATACTAGCCAGGGATGACCCAAAACAACAGGTGTAAAAGGTGAACGAAAAATCAAAAAGGAAATGGTCTCACTGTGGTTACCAGATACTGTGAGGGTTAAAGGTAGTGTCTCACATCTGATACTGGGGAGAAGACTACCATCTAAGGCGAACATGGGCGTGGGCTTCCCTAACTGTCTGAGAGGAATGTCATGCTTCCGAGCCCATGCTTCGTCCATAAAACAACCCTCAGCCCCAGAGTCTATCAAGGCACTGCAGGAAGCAGCTGAACCGGTCCAGCGTAGATGGACCGACAAGGTAGTACAGGATCTTGATGGAGAGACAGGAGTAGTAGCGCTCACCAGTAGCCCTCCGCTTACTGATGAGCTCTGGCTTTTACTGGACATGACATGACAAAATGTCCCGCAGAACCGCAATAGAGGCAAAGGCGGTTGGTGATTCTCCGTTCCCTCTCCTTAGTCGAGATGCGAATACCTCCCAGCTGCATGGGCTCAGTCTCTGAGCCGGTGGGAGGAGATGGTTGAGATGCGGAGAGGGGAAACACCGTTAACGCGAGCTCTCTTCCACGAGCTCGGTGACGAAGATCTACCCGTCGTTCTATGCGGATGGCGAGTGCAATCAAAGAGTCCACGCTGGAGGGAACCTCCCGGGAGAGAATCTCATCCTTAACCTCAGCGTGGAGTCCCTCCAGAAAACGAGCGAGCAACGCCGGCTCGTTCCAGTCACTGGATGCAGCAAGAGTGCGAAACTCTATAGAGTAATCCGTTATGGATCGATCACCTTGACATAGGGAAGCCAGGGCCCTGGAAGCCTCTTTCCCAAAAACTGAACGATCAAAAACCCGTATCATCTCCTCTTTAAAGTTCTGATAAACGTTAGAACACTCAGCCCTTGCCTCCCAGATAGCTGTGCCCCACTCCCGAGCCCGACCAGTAAGGAGTGATATGACGTAAGCGATCCGAGCTCTCTCTCTTGAGTATGTGTTGGGCTGGAGAGAGAACACAATATCACACTGGGTGAGAAAGGAGCGACACTCAGTGGGCTGCCCAGAGTAACATGGTGGGTTATTAACCCTAGGTTCCGGAGACTCGGAAGACCAGGAAGTAGCTGGTGGCACGAGACGAAGACTCTGAAACTGTCCTGAGAGATCGGAGACCTGAGCGGACAGGGTCTCAACGGCATGACGAGCAGCAGACAATTCCTGCTCGTGTCTGCCGAGCATTGCTCCCTGGATCTCGACGGCAGTGTTGCGAGAATCCGTAGTCGCTGGGTCCATTCTTGGTCGGATTCTTCTGTTGTGCTGCAGAATGAGGACCCAAAAGCGACGTAATAGTAACAGAGTCTTTATTCCAGAATAAAACAAATAATGATTCTCCTGGATACTATCCTCTCGTCAACAGAGAGGAACGACTGGAGACGCGACCACAGACTGCAGGTCGCTTCAGGAAGGCACTGGCCGTAGCTGACATTGACACCTGCTCACACGCAGCATCTGAAGAAGGCAAAGAACACGACAGGGCGGAACAAGGACACAGGAACAGCAAACGTCAAACAAGAATCCGACAAGGACAGAAGCGGAAAACAGAGGGAGAAATAGGGACTCTAATCAGAGGGCAAAATAGGGGACAGGTGTGAAAGAGTAAATGAGGTCGTTAGGAGAATGAGAAACAGCTGGGAGCAGGAACGGAACGATAGAGAGAGAGAAAGAGGGAAAGAACCTAATAAGACCAGCAGAGGGAAGCACAGGGACAAGACATGATGAAAGACAAAACATGACAATTCTACTCATTTCTATTCCTGCTGAGAGGCGTGTCATAAACTCAATGGCTGTTGAAGTATTTCCAGCCGTGTTTAAGATCCCCCATTAAAATCCTATCAGCTCATGTTCAGGCTGTGGACAACATATTACATCTAATTTATGACTCATTATCACACTATTTACAGTATTGGTGGTAATTGTGCGACAGAGAGGGAGAGGGAGCGGGGTGAAGACCCTCTTCAGGCTGGTGTCTCTCTCTAGGGGAGAGGAGGGAGTGGTGTACTGCCAACGGTCTGACATGACAATGGTGTTTGACACAACAGGAGGACATGTACCAGTGTCTGTTCATTCAGCCTGGTGCCTTACAGTTATAGGAAGCCTTAACCAACACACTCACACACACAAACCTAATTTCCCCCAGTGAACAGATGTGAAGGAGGTGCTTTCCATGTTCTACAGCAGCTATTCACAAACTGGTGGACGCGCAATGCCGTCAGGGGTACAGCAAATAAAAATGTGATTCACATTTTAAAAAATACATTTCCTCACATTTTCAAACGGGGCTATACATTTGGGTGAGTTTTTTTTCTCGCCTGAGTAGCCTCGTTTCACTGCCAAAATAAAATTAAACCATCTAGTGTTCAGTGAAATAACACAATGTCAAATATAGGTAGCATAGTCAAATAATTAACATCCGATCACATTGACCGTTACCCTCTCGTGGGAATTCCACTAACGGTCCGTATGTAGCCAAACGTAGCTGCTGCTCATTCCGTTTGCTTGAAAATTGATTAATGGTTAAAAAAAGTAAGGCCCTCGTCCATAGAAACACATACCAGCTCTACTGGTGGTACTACTACTACCAGCAGTACTACACCTGCACCTGTCGACGACACAAGTTGTTCTGCTTCCACGAGCACATCCAATGCTGGCAATCAGTAATTCTACATTTGATGTTAGCCCAGCTAGCATGGACACTGACAGTTGTGAATCTGATGCAGCCGAAGAGCTACTGCCCCCTTACCTGGGAAAGCACCGAACAACAGACAGAGGCATTGGACCATCAAAGAGGCGCAAATATGATGAGAACTACATTGATTTGGGGTTCACTTATATTGGGAGTAGTGCCTTTCCTCAGCCACAGTGTGTTATATGTGCAAAAGTACTATCTCACAACTCAATGAAACCTTCACTCTTGCGCAGACATTTAAACACAAAATGGCAATTTGAAAAATAAGCCACGGGAGTTTTTTTTTGTTGAGCGAGAATTAAGGCAACTTTCGAGTAGTAAGACATGTATAAAAGCAACAGATACCATTAATAAGAAGGGGCTAGAAGCTCTTATATGGTGAGCTACCGAGTAGCTAGGACAGGCAAGCCCCATACTATTGTGGAGGACTTAATTCTTCCTGCTGCTGCGGATATGGCTGGGACAATGCTGGGGGAAGGCCAAAAAAACTATACAGACAATGCCTTCATCAAACAACACTGTTTCATGACACATCAGTGACAAGGCAGGAGATGTTTTGAAACAATTACTGCTTCGCATACAAGCCAGTGAATTCTATGCGTTACAGCTGGATGAGTCAACAGACATGGTGGGCCTGGCACAGCTCCTGGTATATGTCTGTTACGTTTATGTGGGGTCAATTAAGGAAGACATCCTCTTCTGCAAACCACTGGAAACCAGGACAACAGGAGAGGATATTTTTAAAGTACTGGACAGCTAGGTGACATCAAATGGACTTTGGTGGCCACATAGTGGAGTGGTAACGCGTGCAAGCAATTGCTCCTGACGCCACATGGGTACACTACAGCATCTACCGAGAGGCTTTTGCTGCCAAAGGAATGCCTGACAGCTGTAACGATTTTACAACATACTGTGCTGGTTATCAAGGGGCAAAGTATTAATAGGTTTTTTTAAATTGAGAGATAAGCTTAAAGTTTTCTTTAATTTTCGCTTGTCTGACCTCTTGCATGATGACGAGTTTCTCACACGACTAGCCAATCTGGGTGATGTTTTTTCTTGCCTGAATGATCTGAATCTAAGATTACAGGAACTCTCCGCAACTATATTCAATGTGCGGTACAAAATTGAGGCTATGATTAAGAAGTTGGAGCTCTTTTCTGTCTGCATTAACAAGGACAACACACAGGTCTTTCCATCATTGTATGATTTTATGTGCGCAAATGAACTCAAGCTTACGAACAATGTTAAATGTGGTATAGTGAATCACCTGAGTGAGTTGGGTGCGCAACTACGCAGGTACTTTCCCGAAACGGATGACACAAACAACTGGATCGTTATTCCTTTCATGCCCTGCCTCCAGTCCACTTACCGATATCTGAACGAGAGCTTCATCGAAATTGCAACAAGCGGTTCTGTGAAAATTTTATTTAATCAGAAGCCACTGCCAGATTTCTGGATTGGGCTGCGCTCAGAGTATCCTGCCTTGGCAAATTGCGCTGTTAAGACACTGATGCCCTTTGCAACCACGTACCTATGTGAGAGTGGATTCTCGGCCCTCACTAGCATGAAAACTAAATACAGGCACAGACTGTGTGTGGAAAATGATTTAAGACTGAGACTCTCTCCAATACAACCCAACATTGCAGAGTTATGTGCATCCTTTCAAGCACACCCTTCTCACTGTGGTGAGTAATTCCCAATTTTCGATGAACAAATAAAGTTTTATATGTAAGATGGCTAAATAAAGTGCAACATTATTGATTATTATTATATTATTATTTGTGCCCTGGTCCTATAAGAGCTCTTTGTCACTTCCCACAAGCCGGGTTGTGACAAAAACATCCTTATGTTTAATGAATGTATTGTATACTGTGTGTGTGGCAGGCTTACAATGATGGCAAAAAACTATATTTGAGAGTGCGCCGACCCTGGTGCTAGAGGGGGTACACAGCTGGAGATGGAGTGTTTGAAGGGGTACGGGACTATAAAAAAATGTGGGAACCACTGCTCTAGAGGATCCATTCAGAATAACATTAGGCTAAAATAGACTGAGCTGTAGCACAATGAGACTGAATGCTAAGCAGCCCCACGTCTCTCATCTCTCTGCCGCCGGCGCTCAGAGGACTGGAAGGAGTGTGTGACAGGGGGAGTGAGTGGAAGGTAGACGCCCCAGTCTTCTGACGGGACCCTGGTCCAGATCAGTTGGATGGTATGAGGAACAAGGTAGATTGAGGTCTAGATGAATGTGTCATTAAACAGCTGTAGTAAAAACTGAATGTAATATCGAAACCAGGTATGCAGTCTCAGTATAGAACAGTGTGGGAGAGATGGTGACTGGCTGGTTTGTTTTCAGTGTAGTATTACAGCTGTAGAACAATATTGTGTATTTATGAATTTTTTATTTAACCTTTGTTTAACTAGGTAAGTCAGTTATGAACAAATTCTTATTTACAATGACTTATTTACTCCACCTGTGTGTTTGTATGTATGTATGTGTGTGTGTGCGTGCGTGCGTGCGTGCGCGTGGTGTGTGTGTGTGTGTGTGTGTGTGTGTGTGTGTGTGTGTGTGTGTGTGTGTGTGTGTGTGTGTGTGTGTGTGTGTGTGTGTGTGTGTGTGTGTGTGTGTGTGTGTGTGTGTGTGTGTGTGTGTTGTAATGAGGAGGTGGAGAGAGGATAAACATATCTCCCATAGAAATGAGTTCATCTCCTCTTTATTACTCCTCATTTCCCTCTATTCTCTGTGATTGAAGGACGGACTGGCGAGAGAGACACGGGTCATTTAAATCATTACGCTCCAGTGTAAACACCGCTTTGTGTTATTTCTGCCCTGCTAGAGCTGCCCCGTTCAACTGTAGGTGCTGTTATTGTGAAGAGGAAAAGTCTAGGAGCACCAACTGCTCAACCCACAAAGTGGTAGGCTACACAAGCTCACAGAATGGGACCGCCGAGTGCTGAAGCGTGTAGTGCGTAAAAATGTGTGCATCCATGTGTATCGGTGTGTGTCAGGGACCCTGCCTGTGCTAGTGGATCCATGTAAACCCTCACGTAGTGAGGTGAAAGGCTTTTCACTGCAGTTTGTCTTTCACCTCCATGGTCGTCAGCCTACGCTAGCACCCAGGTGGGACTGCAGTCAGAGAGAATATTGAAAACCTTAACGTGTGTGTGTGCTGTGTTTGTCATGTGTGTGTTCCAGCACCGTGTGTTCCAGCACCGTGTGTTCCAGCACCGTGTGTGCGATCGCTCAGGAAACGCTGTAGGGAAGCTTTCTCTCTTTAACTCTCCCATGGTGTAGCTTTCTCAACGGTTAGAGATGCCACCTCCCTGTGTGCATGCATGCGTGTATGTATATATGTGTGAAAGGTGGAGAGGGAGAGGTATAGTGAACAAAATGGATGTTGGAACTCCTTGTCTTTTAACCGTTACAACTTCCACCATCCATTTATAATGCATCCCTATGCCTTTACCTCTCCCTATGCCTTTCCACATCTCTCTCTCTCTCTCTCTCTCTCTCTCTCTCTCTCTCTCTCTCTGTTTGTGTCCCTCTTTATTCCTACACTATTGCACCAGGCACTCAGGCTTTAGACTAGTCTGTTGTGTGTGTTGGTATTTGTTCTTACCAGGCATTACTAACCACTCTCTCATCAGCCCTGCCAACAGCTTATTGCATTACTAATATTAGACTGATAACTATCATGTCTGCTGCTGTAATGGTCTGAGGTGATTTACATACATATTACACTGACTCTCCCTCCCGTGCAGATAAGGGCCAGCGAAATAAACATATTAGCAGGTTGGGTAATTAGATCAGCAAATAAAACGCTGGATTATTTTCCTCATGGTTGTCACTGTTAATGTACGTCAGGATGATTAGGTGCTCACTCTCCGGGTGGAATGGTGTGTGAGTGTACCTATTCCTTCAGCTCTGTGTCTGCTCAGACAGACAGACAGACGGACAGACGGACAGACGGACAGACGGACAGACGGACCGACGGACCGACGGACAGACGGACAGACGGAAAGACGGAAAGACAGACAGACATGCAGGGTCTCCTCGTCCAGTTTGTCATTAATCTCAGAACCATTGACAGGTTCCTTATTCCGTTACAAACTCGGCCAAACCTGCTCTTCACAAAGTTGGAATAACACTTTCCCTAGCTGAAGTAGTCCCCATGCAGAAAGCATTAATCAGACAGTATACCCATGATGAAGTGTGAAGCTGTGTGAAGTGTATGGATCAGCCTGGGCGTGTCTCCCTGTCCTCAGCTCTACCGAGGCTCTGCCAGATGGCCTTGTGATTGAGACCATTTATAACTTTTAATCAGCCCTCTTTTAATAAAGTATCTTTTCCCCCTCATTCTTATCCCCCTCTCCTCCTCCACCGCCACCCTCCCATCGCTCCATCCCAGTGGACAGCTCTCTGGCTCTAAGATGGATGCCTTGTTTTATTCTTTTGTTTATTTATTTCATTCCTGCGCTGTACTTAATTAGAAATAGCTTTACGGCAGCCTTGAGCTATCGTCACAGAGACGGATGCCATGGCAGAGGAAGTCAGAGGCGACAGGGGAGACGCCCACAGCCACAGTGTGTGTGTGTGTGTGTGTGTGTGTGTGTGTGTGTGTGTGTGTGTGTGTGTGTGTGTGTGTGTGTGTGTGTGTGTGTGTGTGTGTGTGTGTGTGTGTGTGTGTGTGTGTGTGTGTGCATACTCATGGTTAACTAATGCTGCTGCAAACAGATGGATGCACGCACGTTCACACACACTTTTGGGTGTGAGTGCTAACATCCAGCTGTTAAATATTCAGGTTGTGTGTGTGTGTGTGTGTGTGTGTGTGTGTGTGTGTGTGTGTGTGTGTGTGTGTGTGTGTGTGTGTGTGTGTGTGTGTGTGTGTGTGTGTGTGTGTGTGTGTGTGTGTGTGTGTGTGTGTGTGTAATTGAGTTCTTTAGTAGAATGAAGCCAGCCATGAGTGACAAAGGGCACTCTATCACACACACACACACACACACACACACACACAGACAGACAGACAGACAGACAGACAGACAGACAGACAGACAGACAGACAGACAGACAGACAGACAGACAGACAGACAGACAGACAGACAGACAGACAGACAGACAGACAGACAGACAGACAGACAGACAGACAGACAGACAGACAGACAGACAGACAGACAGACAGACAGACAGACAGACAGACAGACAGACAGACAGACAGACAGACAGACAGACAGACAGACAGACAGACAGACAGACAGACAGTGATAAGCAATGTTGCTTATCAGCAATGAGCAGGGGGTGAAACATTGCAGCCAAGTATCCTGACTACTCCTGAGCAGAGACAATAATTCTATACACACACATTCAGAGGCAATCCCAAACACACACACACACACTTTCAAAGACGATCTCAAACACACTCATTCAGCAACGAGCTCTCTCTTAACACACACAAACAAACAAGTAGGGCTACATACAGAGATGTTTACAGCATACACATTGATAGCATATTAAAAACCAAAAAATATGTTTTAAGTGAGAAGTAGGCATTGGTCTAAAGCCAAAAAAGAAAGGAAAATTACATGAGCACCACAATGCCTTCTCCACCCATGCTCTACCAAGGTTTTCCAGCATGCAACTTTGACCTACTACAGCAGCTACAGTATGTGGGTCTATTGTACTTCAAACAATGTGTAGGCAGGTTGCTTAGGATTCAAACCTTCTCAAACAGACTAATTCATACAGTTAGAGGATGTGCTTCCACAGTAATGTGATTTGTACCGCATACAGGTTAAAGTATTGGATTCTTCACACACAACACTAAGACATCCCATTCCACTACATTTTAAAGCTTTTTTTTATTACATGAAATCAATATTTTCTTTTTTACTTACAAGACCATCATGCTTGATTGAGTGAGCTGATTTGTCTTGTAGTAATGTGGTGCCTGCCTGTATTTCCTTAAACCTTTGTTTTATTAATACATGTCATAACAACATCCTATTGTTTGGTCAGTAGTTGCCTTGCATAACAACATCCTATTGTTTGGTCAGTAGTTGCCTTGCATAACAATATCCTATTGTTTGGTCAGTAGTTGCCTTGCATAACAACATCCTATTGTTTGGTCAGTAGTTGCCTTGCATAACAACATCCTATTGTTTGGTCAGTAGTTGCCTTGCATAACAACATCCTATTGTTTGGTCAGTAGTTGCCTTGCATAACAATATCCTATTGTTTGGTCAGTAGTTGCCTTGCATAACAATATCCTTATTTTTGGTCAGTAGTTGCCTTGCATAACAACATGTGGTGGTGTGTTGGACTCAGTCACTCATATAGATATAATGAGCCTGTCTGCATTCCCGATTTCTGTAACCGTTTGCTTATCTGTGTAATATTGACATAAGTTTAGAACCACATTGCAAATATGGTCCAGTTTTATCAATTGCTGTGCTGATCAATGTATGGTTATTTATCTCTGTCAAATGAATATGTAGCTTAAAGTTGTGTTTTTTATTTCTATATATTTTTACAATGAAGATGGTGACGCTACAATAATACACATTTACAATAGGCCTATATCTAAAAATACATACAGCCTAATGATATATATATATATATATATATATATATATATATATAATTAGGCTGTGTGTATATACACTGCTCAAAAAAATAAAGGGAACACTTAAACAACACAATGTAACTCCAAGTCAATCACACTTCTGTGAAATCAAACTGTCCACTTAGGAAGCAACACTGATTGACAATAAATTTCACATGCTGTTGTGCAAATGGAATAGACAAAAGGTGGAAATTATAGGCAATTAGCAAGACACCCCCAAAAAAGGAGTGATTCTGCAGGTGGTGATCACAGACCACTTCTCAGTTCCTATGCTTCCTGGCTGATGTTTTGGTCACTTTTGAATGCTGGCGGTGCTCTCACTCTAGTGGTAGCATGAGACGGAGTCTACAACCCACACAAGTGGCTCAGGTAGTGCAGTTCATCCAGGATGGCACATCAATGCGAGCTGTGGCAAAAAGGTTTGCTGTGTCTGTCAGCGTAGTGTCCAGAGCATGGAGGCGCTACCAGGAGACAGGCCAGTACATCAGGAGACGTGGAGGAGGCCGTAGGAGGGCAACAACCCAGCAGCAGGACCGCTACCTCCGCCTTTGTGCAAGGAGGTGCACTGCCAGCGCCCTGCAAAATGACCTCCAGCAGGCCACAAATGTGCATGTGTCAGCATATGGTCTCACAAGGGGTCTGAGGATCTCATCTCGGTACCTATTGGCAGTCAGGCTACCTCTGGCGAGCACATGGAGGGCTGTGCGGCCCCACAAAGAAATGCCACCCCACACCATGACTGACCCATCGCCAAACCGGTCATGCTGGAGGATGTTGCAGGCAGCAGAACGTTCTCCACGGCGTCTCCAGACTCTGTCACGTCTGTCACATGTGCTCATGTGCTCAGTGTGAACCTGCTTTCATCTGTGAAGAGCACAGGGCGCCAGTGGCGAATTTGCCAATCTTGGTGTTCTCTGGCAAATGCCAAACGTCCTGCACGGTGTTGGGCTGTAAGCACAACCCCCACCTGTGGACGTCGGGCCCTCATACCACCCTCATGGAGTCTGTTTCTGACCGTTTGAGCAGACACATGCACATTTGTGGCCTGCTGGAGGTCATTTTGCAGGGCGCTGGCAGTGCACCTCCTTGCACAAAGGCGGAGGTAGCGGTCCTGCTGCTGGGTTGTTGCCCTCCTACGGCCTCCTCCACGTCTCCTGATGTACTGGCCTGTCTCCTGGTAGCGCCTCCATGCTCTGGACACTACGCTGACAGACACAGCAAACCTTTTTGCCACAGCTCGCATTGATGTGCCATCCTGGATGAACTGCACTACCTGAGCCACTTGTGTGGGTTGTAGACTCCGTCTCATGCTACCACTAGAGTGAGAGCACCGCCAGCATTCAAAAGTGACCAAAACATCAGCCAGGAAGCATACGAACTGAGAAGTGGTGTGTGGTCACCACCTGCAGAACCATTCCTTTTTTGGGGGTGTCTTACTAATTGCCTATAATTTCCACCTTTTGTCTATTCCATTTGCACAACAGCATGTGAAATTTATTGTCAATCAGTGTTGCTTCCTAAGTGGACAGTTTGATTTCACAGAAGTGTGATTGACTTGGAGTTACATTGTGTTGTTTAAGTGTTCCCTTTATTTTTTTGAGCAGTGTATATATACAGTATATATATACAGTACCAGTCAAAAGTTTGGACACTTCTACTCATTCAAGGGTTTTTCTTTATTTATACTATTTTCTACATTGTAGAGTAATAGTGAAGACATCAAAACTATGAAATAACACATGGAATCACGTAGTAACCAAAAAAGTGTTCTACAATGTAGAAAATTGTAAAATAAAATCACCAACGGGACGAATTTGGGCCGAACTCACAACGTTTGGAACCAAAAATCTCAAATTTGGACTCATCAGACCAAAGGACAGATTTCCAGCGCTATGAAAGTGAACTGTGTGCGGGTGATCAGGGGTGTATTAATTCAGCCAATTTTGTTGCAAAACATTTCTTAAACAGAAGCGAACGGAACGAAACAGGAATTTACATACCTGAATTTGTCCAATAGATATTCTAGTTTCTACCCTGTTTACAATGGACTAATGATTACCCTGTTTGGACTAATGATTACACCCCAGATCAGCTAGATGCAGGCAAGATTGTGCAAGGCGGTATTAAATGTGTCACTGTTTGTTACCTTGATTACTCCAATTTGTTTCCTTCCATAAACTTTCCTTTGTAGGCTAGGTTGTAGCAACCTCATGATGTTATAGAGCAATTTCGAGTAGTGTAGTTGCAACACAATCTCACAATTTTTGCAAATATGTACAAAAAGTATTTCAGCAGTTTTTGTGTGGCTTAATTTGTGTGAAAAGATACACATTTTTGTGTGACTTAATTCATAGGAAAATACACATTTTTGTGCGACTTTATTCATAGGAAAATACATTTTTGGTGGTCAAACTTTGTAATAATCTTTTGAAAGTTATTAGAGCAATGCATGATGGGCAATGGTGTTCTACACTGCCATTTTTTTGTGTCACATATTTATTTATATATATATAAAAAAACATGTTAACAACCCAATATTTTTAATCAACCAGGTTGTCACCTAAATTTTTATAATATATTAGTAGCCTTATGTTTTTTTATTTTTTATTAATGCTAATACTGTTTTCTATGCTTGTTTTCCCGTAACACTTTGGGATACTGGTTCACTTGTAGTCAGAAAGGCCCTTTTTTATTGTAGGCAACAGTAGGTCTACACAATTTTCTTCAAAACGTATTTCGTATTTCGTGGAGCCTACGTTACACAATTTTCTTCATAATGCATTTAATACAGGCCTCCCCTTTTTTTGTGTACATTACACCATTGCTTTCATAATGTATTTTATACAAGGCTATGTTGATTGGAGAAAAAAATGCAGTTTTTCAGTTTTTTTTTGAGGTATCGATGAAAGTATTTCATTGGGGAATAGGGATACATTTTTATGATGGGAAACTATAATACACACCATTATACACACATGCACACAAACACTTACACCCATATACACACACTCAATTTGTTTGTACTCATGTTATAGCTAACTCTTGACTTTGTGATGAATTATTTTTTATAAAATATTTGTATGTAATTGTCATGTATTCATTATCTTTAACTGGTTAAATGTTTGTAGTTTGCATGTTTCAGTAATGATTCATATGGTTAAATAGTCGTAAATGTCTGCTTGATTTAGCTTTTGGTATATTTGGCATGTTTACACATATTCTTTATTTTCACTGAAGAAAGCAATAATTAATCAACACACTACTGTAAATAAATGGACACTACTTGTTATAAAACAGAAATTGCTCTCCGTAAATAAGTGGTGAGAAATACTCAGTCTGAAGCCATTCATCCATGGGTTTCACAGCCCTATAATAATGATACAAGTTATATCAGCTTTTAAAAGGTTTATTTACAACCTCTGGGGTATAACATGTTGGGAAAAGTGGTATAGGAGAGTTTGATATGAATTAAATACCTTATCCCTAAGCTATGTTCAATATCAGCAGCAATTTCCAGTGAGAAATGCTCAGTCTGAAGCCATTCAGCTATGGGTTTCACAGCCCTATAATAATGATACAAGTTATATCACCTTAAAAAGGGTTTATTTACAACCTCTGGGGTATAACATGTTGGGCAAAGTGGTATAGGAGAGTCTGACATATAACCCCTAACTTGAGTTCAGTCTTTGCCAATGACAACTAAGGCCTTGATTCTAGGCCCTAGGAAATCCTACATCCATCTCATTAGATCAGAAAAGGATGGATCAACAGTGATTCATGTTACTGGTTTGCATCCTAAAAAATGATAGTTGTGTTTTGCTCCGTAACACACTTACATTATTTGTCTACCCATAGCATACACTAAGTGCATGCTCTTCAACCGATTGCTGCCCGACTAGCATCACTACTCTGGACGGTTCTGACCTAGAATATGTGGACAACTACAAATACCTAGGTGTCTGGTTAGACTGTAAACTCTCCTTCCAGACTCCCGTTAAGCATCTCCAATCCAAAATTAAATCTAGAATCGGCTTCCCATTTCGCAACAAAGCCTCCTTCACTCATGCCGCCAAACATACCCTCGTAAAACGGACTATCCTACAGATCCTTGACTTTGGCGATGTCATTTACAAAATAGCCTCCAACACTCTACTCAGCAAACTGGATGTAGTCTATCACAGTGCCATCCTTTTTATCACCAAAGCCCCATATACTACCCACCACTGTGACCTGTATGCTCTCGTTGGCTGGCCGTCACTACATATCCGTCGCCAAACCCACTGGCTCCAGGTCATTCCAAGTCTTGTCTAGGTAAAGCCCCGCCTTATCTCAGCTCACTGGTCACCATAGCAACACCCACCCGTAGCACGCGCTCCAGCAGGTATATTACACTGGTCATCCCCAAAGCCAACACTTATTTTGGCCGCCTTTCCTTCCAGTTCTCTGCTGTCAATGACTGGAACGAATCTCTGAAGCTGGAGTCTTATATCTCCCGCTCTAACTTTAAGCATCAGCTGTCAGAGCAGCTTACCGATCACTGTACCTGTACACAGCCAATATGTAAATAGCACACCTGACTACCTCATCCCCATTTTAATACTTACCCTCTTGCTCTTTAGCACCCCAGTATCTCTACTTGCACATCATCATCTGCACATCTATCACTCCAGTATTAATGCTAAATTGTAATTATGTTCACCTCTAGGGCCGATTTGTTTCCTTAGCTCCCTACTCTTCTACATTTGCACACACTGTACATAGATTTTTCAATTTTTCTTTTGTGTTATTGACTATACGTTTGTTTATGTGTAACTCTGTGCTTTGCTTTATCTTGGCCAGGTCGCAGTTGTAAATGAGAACTTGTTCTCACCTGGCCTACCTGGTTAACTAAAGGTGAAATCATTTAAAAAAAAATAAAAAAAATATGATGTGGATCATTGTCAGGTTATTAGATATATAAGCTTCTGTAACAACAGAATACCATGTTTGTAATAACACTTTACACAGGTAGTTTGTAAATGTGTAGAATGTGTTTGTTTTGGGTCCACACTGGTATGTTAACTTATGTAAGGTAGACATTTTCTTCTGAATAACTGGTCAGGGAATAGCACTTTCCATTCAGCTTCAGGCAACTTCAATGTAAGGCTTGATCACACCTGTAGTGACTAGTTCTATCCGTCACGCCTATTGTTCCTTATCCATTGTTCACTAGATATTTCAATGTAATTATACTCAACACAATGTTGAAGAACAGAATGCTTCCCACCACTAGATCACGTAACTAGATGTGAGCTGGACGTGATACCAACACTTCCACCAATGTAGCAGACAGCTGCAACAGGGACTCTAACCAGGGCTCATATGTGGCAAAGTGAGCTCTAACGGCCATTGCCATGAAAGCCTAGTAGTCCTCAGGGCAGAGGCAGTAGGTCTACAATACTGGCATATGCCTTGTTACAACAGCCAAAGTATATAACATGATTGACACGACCGTAATAATCATCATGAAATGGCCTTGGAAGTGCCGTAAGTGTAAGCCAACAAAATTCATTATTTTACATGAACCTGTTTAACTGCGTTGATATGGCTGAATTGATCATAGTCCAGACTCGTTATAGTTACCATGCAGTTGCACCAGGGGAATTTAAACCAAACAGATTTTTTTTGCAGATCATCTGTTTCCCCACATTTATTAATTTCCTATCATTCATTTCCAAATTAATTTCCTATCATGAAAATGTATCCCCATCCCCCAATCAAGTACATTTATCAATACCACAAAAAAACTGACAAATACAGCTTTTTACTCCAATCTGGCAACTCTCACATCCGCCATAGCACCAGTATCCCAAAGTGTTAAGTATTAAATTGGCATTAATAATCAATAAAAACATGTAAGGGAAAGGGGGATACCTAGTCAGTTGTACAACTGAATGCATTCAACTGAAATGTGTCTTGCGCAATTAACCCAACCCCCCCTATCATCGGTGCCCGGGGAACAGTGGGTTAACTGCCTTGCTCAGGGGCAGAATGACAGATTTTTACCTTATCAGCTCGGGGATTCGATCCAGAAGCCGAATTATTTCAGTGACAACCTGGTTGATTAACAATATTGGGATGTTAACGCGTTTATTTTTTTATATAAATAAATGTGGGACACAAAAAAAGGCAGTGTAGAACACCATTGCCCAAAATGCATTGCTCCAATAACTGTCAAAAGATTGTTCCGAAGTTTGCCCCCAATTTTCCTATGAATGAAGTCGTGTAAAAATGTGTGTAATTTCACACGAATTAAGCCACACAAAATGCACAAAATCTGCTGAAATACTTTTTGTACATATTTCTACGAATTGAGTGTGAGATTGTGTTGGAAGTAGCCTGAACCTAACAATGTTACATTGAGCTGGGTGAATGGAATATGAATGACAGTCATCCAATATGCTGTAATAGAAATAAGGCCATGGTCATAATCTTAAACGGCACCGACCGCCACTGATCCAGGCCCGTTTCCCAGAATGATTTAGACCCACAATGGCTCCCTTTATCCCGCCAGTCGCTCACCCCCTGATTGGGAGAGACTTGTTTAAGGTGGTCGTTCGAATTGGATATGGTGCACTTGGGGCTCCTGCACATCCAATCAATCAGAATAGAATGTACAATTTGTAGACTTCTCTCCCTTTTACTCCTTCTCCTCTCCTTTCCATTTAGTTGTATCCCCCTCTTCTCTGCTTTGTTCTCTGTTCGGATTGACTCTGTTCATTACATACAAATGATGTTAACTGATGTGGCGCATGTAATGGAATGTATTTTTTGTAATGTCAGTTGAGTTGAATCAATTAATCACAGCACATATTGATGGTCCTGTGGGTACACTCTCATTGGCCGCCAGTCCACCCATTATGCCATCATTGACTTTAGTGGAGATGCCCGTTCTATTCATATATTTCTTTTGCTACTCAAATGGTTCTTACTGAGACCGTGCCATCCAAAATTCCATGACCGTCACAGCCCTAGTGTGTATGTGTTTGGTTATGTCTGAGTCTGTGTGTGTGTGTATGTGTTTGGTTATGTCTGAGTCTGTGTGTGTGTGTATGTGTTTGGTTATGTCTGAGTCTGTGTGTGTGTGTATGTGTTTGGTTATGTCTGAGTCTGTGTGTGTGTGTATGTGTTTGGTTATGTCTGAGTCTGTGTGTATGTGTATGTGTTTGGTTATGTCTGAGTCTGTGTGTGTGTGTGTGTGTGTGTGTGTGTGTATGCGTACTTGCGTTTGTGGGTTTTACTGCCGGCCTTGGGTGTACTTTAATCTCTTTATGGCCTACACACCCATCAATCAATCCCGTCCTGACATTCATTAATTTCTGTCCTCTCATCACTGCCTCCCTCCACCCATCTCTAAACCACTCTCACCTGTTCTTTAAGATAACCCTCTATCTTTTCTTAATCCTTTCCTTCCAAATATTTGTCTCCCGTCTTAATGAAAATCAGTCAGTCTTTCAGTAGAAGATCACCTGCTTAAAGCAGCTCATTTTATTTCTCTTCATTAATGTAACCTTTCTGTCCCATCCAGAAATACACTGTGTTACCAGACACTGTACAGACCTGGTTGGAGAAGCAGTAGGCAGTTGTTTACTAGAAGCTTGTTGTGCTTTCCTAGCGAGAGGGTGGGGAGCGAGTGAAGCGGTGGAGTGTTTGAGGAGTGAGGGGACGGAGAGAGAGAGTGATCAGCTAAAGAGGGATGGATGGAGGGAGGGAGAGATAGTGGTGATGTTTACGGTGGTACTTTTAGCTTCCCATTGCCCACCTCTTCCCTCTGATCGATGAGTGTGTCCTGCAGGGCTGATGTACACCTATAGAAAAATACAGATAAATTGAATGTCACCCTCATAGAAAAAGGCATAACATGGACCATAAAACTACATCTTATGTTTTTAGTGCCCCACCCCCAGGCACCTTTATACTTTGCCGATGAGACAGGGTGGGATGGTGTGTGTCTGTTAGATGGGATATTGAGGGGGGACTTGACCTGTTTATGAGGTGTTGTAACTCTGGATTTATTCTTAAAAATAAAGGGACAACCAGCATGGATGAAGGAGAGATGGAGGGAGAGGAGAGGAAGGAAGGAAAATAGGGAGGAAGGAGAGAAAGAGAAGGTTACTTTTTAAACAAATAGAGGTGGATGGTCATATATCTATGGTGGATGTTTCGTTGATGATGAAGATGATGAAGATGAAGACAATAACTGACAGTGTGTGTGTGTGTGTGTGTGTGTGTGTGTGTGTGTGTGTGTGTGTGTGTGTGTGTGTGTGTGTGTGTGTGTGTGTGTGTGTGTGTGTGTGTGTGTGTGTGTGTGTGTGTGTCTCTCCCCCAGTCTCTCCCTCTACCCCTTGTTACATCACCAGGCATTGACCTTGCCTCCAGAACAGTCTTTTGGCTTTTGGCTCCTCTCCCACTCCACCTCTTTCTCTCACCCTCTACCCCTCTCTCTATCTTTCTCTCTCTCTCTGTCTCCCTCTGTCTCGGTCGCTCTCCTTCCCTCTCCTTCCCTCTCTTACACACACTCCCCCTCACTTTCACTCAATCTACCTCTCTTGTGTTGCTATAGTTACTGTCATAGAGAATGTTTTTTGTGTGTGAAATAACAGCCGTATAAAAGAGAAGCTAGGTTAGGACCTGCTGAAGTGGAAGAGACACACGTACACACACACACACACACACACACACACACACACACACACACACACACACACACACACACACACACACACACACACACACACACACACACACACACACACACACACACACAGAGAGAGACACACACACACACACTTGTAGTGACACACCTCAAGGTCACTCACTAGTCCAGTGTACATGGCATTTATAAACATTTCTTACACTCTTCCCCTTAATGACAAAGTCCCACATCCATATAAGCAGAAAGAAGAAGAGAATGTTTGTTTCTCCTGCCCTCTCTTTTACTATGCATCACAATATCATTTTTTCTTTCTCACTTCCTGTCTTCCTCTCCCTCTCTCTCCAAGGTGACAATGACTGGCTAATCGTTTACAGAAGCTATTCACCTCATTTTGTCCATCCCTTAATTTGATCTCTTTTTCTCCCTCTCTTAACCGTTACTGCTTCCAGCTTCTAGCTTCTGTTTCATACAATCTGTTTCTCTCTCCACCATCTCCCTCCCTCTCTCTCTCTCTCTCTCTCTCTATCTCTCTATAGTCTGGTATAGTGGTGGTAGAGCATTAGTGATGTATCCCTGACTCTTGTGTTCCTCCTCCGTTAGTAGTGTCTCTCTGTGTGAAGACAGGAGCGCGTGTCAGATGTCAGGTCTCCTAAAAATAACAGCTGAAAAATGCGTCGGATTAATTCCTCCCGTGTCTCCAGTTGTAAAGCAGAAGGAGAAAAAAAGGGGCGAATTCAGACAGTCAGAGCTTTGTATCTGATCCAAGCAAAGTCTGGTCATCCATATGTATGAAGAGGCCTGGCTGGCTGGGAAACATGCTGACTGCATCATGGGCATAGTGAATGTCTTTCTCCTTGGGCTGAAATATTACCTTGTGGAGTTGAAGCCGTGTGTATAAGTGAGTTTGATTGTGGATTTCAGTTTTGATGTTTGCATTGGTTTGAAGAAGAGTTTTTAACAGACCGTTTGCATAATGTGTCTGAGACAGAGAGAGGCAGAGAGAGAGAGAGAGAGAGAGTGTTTTTATGTGTGTGCGTGTGGCTCATGTGTGCATGCGTGTGTGTGTGTGCGTGCTGGTTATTATTATGAACAGTAATCCCCTGGGAGTCAATGTCTCTGGTTCTCGCCCGCTTTCTCACTCTAATAAACAGTGTTTAATAATTTGTGTGTGTCTGTGTCTGTTTGTCTCTGTGTGCATGTGTGTGTGTATTTGTGGAAGAACTGTGTGAATGCATCATTGTGGCTCAGGCAATGCCTTAAGGCTCTACTTTTTCATTACAACTGGAGAGAGAAGACAGGGAGACACAGTCACTCACAGCAGGACGCCTGGAGGAGGCGTTCATACGAGCTGTTTGATACTGCAGTGCTACAGAGAAGACATACAGTGGACATATGAATCCCCATATGTAGAGGGATTCATAAAATGCATGAGTGGCCATGAATGTGAAGTGCATGTTTTATTTAGTATTGCTGCCTATGATAGCATATTGTGTTTGATTGTGCCCCCATGCTTGTTGTTAGACACCAGTGGCAAAGTCTCACTGCTTTTTCATTTACAGGAGAAATATGAGGTGGATACCCTTGTGTGTGAGGCTGTGTGTGAGGCTGTGTGTGAGGCTGTGTGTGAGGCTGTGTGTGAGGCTGTGTGTGAGGCTGTGTGTGAGGCTGTGTATGAGGCTGTGTGTGAGGCTGTGTAGGCAGCTGCACTATATATACAAAAGTATGTGGACACCCTTCGGCTATTTTTGCCAAACCCGTTGGCTGAGAGGTGTATAAAATCGAGCACACAGCCATGCAATCTCCATAGACAAACATTGGCAGTAGAATAACTTTACAGTGACTTTCAGCATGGCATCATCATAGGGTGCTACCTTTGCAACAAGTCAATCCGTCAAATTTCTGCCCTGCTTGAGCTGCCCGGTCAGCTGTAAGTGCTGTTATTTTGAAGTGGAAGCGTCTAAGAGCAACCTTAAAACCAAAAAAATGATATGGAAACTGGACACTAGGGGCAACAGTGAGTGCTGTTAATTTCAAGTAGGTTTCCCTTTGGCTAGGGTGCTGGAGATGGTGGATGGGTGTAAGCATCTGCCTCTGATTCCAAAGGTTGTAAATTCAAATCCACTGACAGAAAGTTGTTTTTGATATTTTTGTTTATAGCCTATCCCAAAGCTTAACCCTTACCTTAACCACAACCACCTGTGATTGGGAGTCCCATAGGGTGGAGCAGCGTTGTCTGTTAAATTGTTCTTAACTTGCCTAGTTAAATAAAAGTTACATAAAAAAAATGTAAATGCACAACCTTAAGAATTTTGAGTTAATGCCTGAACTAAACCCTAACTGTTTTTGACTTTTGAGAAACATGGTTGAACATCTAATTGTGACGTGAGATGGTGAGAGCTGGTAGGAGATGAAGAGTGATTGTGATCAGGGGAGAAAACGGCACATAAGAGATCCCAGTCTTCAGCAGTGAAATAGGCCCTCGGGATGTGATGTGTCTCCCTGTCTCCCTTTGGGGCCCTTTGGGGCCAGTAAGACTCTCTTTCTCATTGTAATGTACTGATATACTGGCACAAATGCACCCCCTGTGTCCACCATAAAGCACTCTGACCACGGCAGTCTTACACGGCTGTAAAGTATGTTCGTCTTCATGGCTCTAAAGACACTGGTCCCATTTCACTCTGCTATACAAATCTGTCTGAGAACACCACGCAGCGAGCTGTAAATGACTGATCTGACCACAGAGGTTCACTGAAATCTATATGTAACCACTGAATCTCTCTCGGTTGCTCTCTCTGTCTCTGTGTCTGTCTCAATTCAATTCAAAGATCTGTCTCTCTCATCACGGTAATTAATGCAGACCCTCTCATCTCATCGAATCAACACAAGAGCCAAACACACACACACGCATACACAGATGACTGACATCCTTCCTGTTCCCAAGAACTCTAAGGCTTCATTCCACAATGACTACCACCCTGTAGTGCTTTGAGAGGCTGGTTATGGCACACATCAACTCCATCATCCCAGACACCCTAGAACCACTCCAATTTGCATACCGTCCCAGCAGATCCATTGACGACACAATCTCAATTGCAATCTCAATTCACACTGCCCTCACCCACCTAGATAATAGGAATACCTACTGTATGGAAGAATTCTGTTCAGTGAATACAGCTCAGCGTTCAACACCATTGTTTCCTCCAAGCTCGTCACCAAGCTTAGGACCCTGGGACTGAACACGTCCCTCTGCAACTGGATCCTGGACCCCCGGTGGTGAGGGTAGACAACATCAACTCCGCCACGCTGACCCTCAACACGGGGGCCCCACAGGGGTGTGTGCTTTGTCCCCTCCTGTACTCCCTGTTCAGCCACGACAACGTGGCCACGCACAACTCCAATACCATCATCAAGTTTGCTGACGACACGATGGTTGGTAGGCCTGATCACCGGTGATGAGGAGACAGCCTACAAGGAGGAGGTCAGTGACCTGGCAGTGTGGGGCTCCAACAACAACCTCTCCCTCAATGACAGTAAGACCAAGGAACCAATCGTGGACTACAAGAAGCGGAGGGCGACCAAGACCTCATCCACATCGACGGCGCTACAGTGGAGCGGGTCGAGGGCTTCAAGTTCCTCAGTGTCCAAATCAATAAGGACTTAAAATGGTCCACAAACACATGCACAGGAGGTTGAAAAGTTCTACAGCCATACCATTGAGAGGATCTTGACTGGCTCCAGCCACCCAAGCCATAGACTGTTCTCTCTGATTCCACACGACAAGCGGTGCCGGTGCATCAAGTCTGACCGACAGGCTCCTGAACAGCTTCTATCCTAAAGCCATAAGACTGCTAAATAGCTAACGAAATGGCTACAAGGACTACCTGAGTTGACCCCCGTATTTTCCGTCTCTATGCACACTCACAGGGCCCTACACACTCACACACACTGACACTCCAACATACACACAAACACTCATTTCATAATTTGCTCACACACACATAATATGCACATACATTTATACTGACTCTACACACACACACACAGACTCACATACAATCATCACATACGCTGCTGCTTCTCTGTGTATCATATATTCGGATGTCTAGTCACCTTACACCTATACACTCTATCCACAACCATGCTGTTCCTCAACACAGGGGCCCCTCAGGGGTGTGTGCTCAGTCCCCTCCTGTACTCCCTGTTCACCCATGACTGCATGGCCAAGCACGACTCCAACACCATCATTACGTTTGTAGGCCCGATCACCGACAACGATGAGACAGCCTATAGGGAGGAGGTCAGAGACCCGGCAGTGTGGTGCAAGGACAACAACCTCTCCCTCAACGTGATCAAGACAAAGGAGATGATTGTGGACTACAGTAAAAGGAGGACCAAGCACGCCCTCATTCTCATCGACAAGGCTGGAGTGGAGCAGGTTGAGAGCTTCAAGTTCCTTGGTGTCCACATCACCAACAAACTATCATGGTCCAAACACACCAAGACAGTCGTGAAGAGGGCACGACAACACCTATTCCCCCTCAGGAGACTGAAGAGATTTGCCAAAAAGTTCTACAGTTGCACCATCGAGAGCATCCTGACTGGTTGCATCACCGCCTGGTATGGCAACTGCTCGGCCTCCAACACCAAGGCACTACAGAGGGTAGTGCTTACAGCCCAGTACATCACTGGGGCCAAGCTTCATGCCATCCAGGACCTCCATGTCACGACTTCCGCCGAAGTCGGTCCCTCTCCTTGTTCAGGCGGCGTTTGGCGGTCGACGTCACCGGCCTGCTAGCCATCGCCGATCCACTTTTCATTTTCCATTTGTTTTGTCTTTGTTTTACACACCTGGTTTCAATTCCCCAATTACATGTTCATTATTTAACCCTCTGTTTTCCCCATGGTTTTTGTGCGTGTTTGTTTATTGTAAGTTCAGTCCGATATTTGTGGGCTTGGTGTTACTTCATGTATTTAGAATTTTTGAGTAAAGTTCCTTTTGTTACTCATCTCTGCCGTCCTGCGCCTGACTTTTCTGCACCAGCTACACCCAGATCCTTACACTCTATGCCAGGCGGTGTCAGAGGAAGGACCAAAAAATTGCCAAAGACTCCATCCACCCTAGTCATACACTGTTCTCTCTGCTACCACACGGCAAGCGGTAGCGGAGCGCCAAGTCTAGGTCCAAAAGGCTTCTTAACAGATTCTACCCTCAAGCCATAAGACTCTTGAACAGCTAATCAAATGGCTACCCGGACTATTTTCATTGTCCCCACCCCATTTTCACACCGCTTCTACCCTCTGTTTATTATCCATGCATAGTCACTCTACATCTACCTACATGTACATATTACCTTAATTACCTCGACTACGGTGCCCCCACACATTGACTCTGTACCGTTACCCCCTGTATATAGCCTCGCTACTGTTATTTTATTGTTGCTCCTTAATTATTTGTTATTATTAAATTGTTCTTATTTTTAATTAAAATGTTTACTTTTATTTATTCATTTTTTACTTCAGTTTATTTCAGTAAATACTTTTTTTTTTAAACTGCATTGTTGGTTAAGGGCTTGTAAGTAAGCATTTCACTGTAAGGTGAAATACCTGTTGTATTCGGCGCATGTGACAAATACATTTGATTTGATTTTGATTTGATCCAGTATCCCAGCACATTGTAAATAATGGTACTGGAACTGACTCTGTATATAGATAGCTCACTTACTTACTCACTTTGATCCAGTATCCCAGCACAGTGTAAATAATGGTACTGGAACTGACTTTGTATATAGATAGCTCACTTACTTACTCACTTTGATCCAGTATCCCAGCACAGTGTAAATAATGGTACTGGAACTGACTCTGTATATAGATAGCTCACTTACTTACTCACTTTGATCCAGTATCCCAACACATTGTAAATAATGGTACTGGAACTGACTCTGTATATAGATAGCTCACTTACTTACTCACTTTGATCCAGTATCCCAGCACAGTGTAAATAATGGTACTGGAACTGACTCTGTATATAGATAGCTCACTTACTTACTCACTTTGATCCAGTATCCCAGCACAGTGTAAATAATGGTACTGGAACTGACTCTGTATATAGATAGCTCACTTACTTACTCACTTTGATCCAGTATCCCAGCACAGTGTAAATAATGGTACTGGAACTGACTCTGTATATAGATAGCTCACTTACTTTATTGTGTTCTTCTTATTTCTTATTTTAATTTTTTGTGCGTTTTTTGTTGTATTACATTGTTATTGATTACTGCATTGTTGGGGTTAGAGCTTGCGAGAAAGGCATTTCGCTGTACTTGTGTATGTGACATTAAAACACTAAACTTGAAACACACACACATACAAAATCACTCACTCACACACACACATGCACCCTCGGGGGAATGAGAAAAGGCTTTTCTCCCTATTTTTGAGGAGAGAAAGTCAAAGGAGCGTCTTTCCTTTTGACCTGTCTCTATACGGTATTCCTAGAGAGAAAGTGAGGAGTGTGTTTGAGCTGATCTTAAGCTGACAGACAGACAGACAGACAGACAGACAGACAGACAGACAGACAGACAGACAGACAGACAGACAGACAGACAGACAGACAGACAGACAGACAGACAGACAGACAGACAGACAGACAGACAGACAGACAGACAGACAGATGCAAATAGTACAAAACCATCCCGTGGCCTGTTGTAAAGCGGGAGGGTGAGAGAGAGGAATACATTTGTGATAAAGGAAATTAAATGGAATGAAAGGAGAGTGTCACGGGACGGTTGAGCTAACGTAGGCTAATGCGATTAGCATGAGGTAGTAAGTAACAAGAACATTTCCCAGGATATAGATATACAGTTGAAGTCAGAAGTTTACATACACCTTAGCCAAATACATTAAAACTCTGTTTTTCCACAATTCCTGACATTTAATCAGAGTAAAAATTCCCTGTCTTAGGTCAGTTAGGATCACCACTTTATTTAAGAATGTGAAATGTCAGAATAATAGTAGAGACAATTATTTATTTCAGCTTTCATTTCTTTCATCACATTCCCAGTGGGTCAGAAGTTTACATACATTGCCTTTAAATTGTTTAACTTGGGTCAAACATTTTGGTTAGCCTTCCACAAGCTTCCCACAATAAGTTGGGTGAATTTTGGCCCATTCCTCCTGACAGAGCTGGTGTAACTGAGTCAGGTTTGTAGGCCTCCTTGCTCGCACACGCTTTTTCAGTTCTGCCCACAAATTTTCTGTAGGATTGAGGTCAGGGCTTTGTGATGGCCACTCTAATACCTTGACTTTGTTGTCCTTAAGCCAACTTTGGAAGTATGCATTGTCCATTTGGAAGACCCATTGCGACCAAGCTGACTGATGTCTTGAGATGCTTCTTCAATATATCCACATCATTTTCCTCCCTCATATATTTTGTGAAGTGCACCAGTTCCTCCTGCAGCAAATCACCCCCACAACATGATGCTGCCACCCCCATGCTTTTTATTTTACCATGTAAGTTGACTGAGAACACATTCTCATTTACAGCAACAACCTGGGGAATAGTTACAGGGGAGAGGAGGGGGATGAATGAGCCAATTGTAAGCTGGGGATTATTAGGTGACCATAATGGTATGAGGAACAGATTGGGAATTTAGCCAGGGCACCAGGGTTAACACCCCTACTCTTACAATAAGTGCCATGGGAACTTTAATGACCTCAGAGAGTCAGGACACCCGTTCAACGTCTCATCCGAAAGACGGCACCCTACACAGGGCAGTGTCCCCAATCACTGCCCTGGGGGATTGGGATATTTATTTAGACCAGAGGAAAGAGTGCCTCCTACTGGCCCTCCAACACCACTTCCAGCAGCATCTGGTCTCCAATACAGGGACTGACCAGGACCAACCCTGCTTAGTTTCAGATGCAAGCCAGCAGTGGGATGCAGGCTGGTATGCTGCTGGCACAGCTGGGATGGTGTTCTTCAGCTTGCAAGCATCCCCCTTTTTCCTCCAAACATAACGATGGTCATTATGGCCAAACAGTTCTATTTTTGTTTCATCAGACCAGAGGACATTTCTCCAAAAAGTACCATCTTTGTCTCCATGTGCAGTTGCAAACCGTAGTCTGGCTTTTTTTATGGCAGTTTTGGAGCAGTGGCTTCTTCCTTGCTGAGCGGCCTTTCAGGTTATGTCAATATAGGACTCGTTTTACTGTGGATATAGATACTTTTGTACCTGTTTCCTCCAGCATCTTCACAAGGTCCTTTGCTGTTGTTCTGAGATTGATTTACACTTTTCACACAAAAGTACGTTCATCTCTAGGAGACAGAACGCATCTCTCCTTCCTGAGTGGTATGACGGCTGTGTGGTCCCATGGTGTTTATACTTGTTTACTATTGTTTGTACAGATGAATGTGGTCCTTTCAGGAGTTTGGAAATTGCTCCCAAGGATGAACCAGACTTGTGGAGGTCTACAATATTTTTTCTGAGGTCTTGGCTGATTTCTTTTGATTTTCCCATGATGTCAAGCAAAGAGGCACTGAGTTTGAAGGTAGGTCTTGAAATACATCCACAGGTACACCTCCAATTGACTCAAATTATGTCAATTAGCCTATCAGAAGCTTCTAAAGCCATTGCATAATTTTCTGTAATTTTCCAAGCTGTTTAAAGGCAGAGTCAACTTAGTGTATGTAAACTTCTGACCCACTGGAATTGTGATACAGTGAATTATAAGTGAAATAATCTGTCTGTAAACAATTTTTTGAAAAATTACTTGTGTCATGCACAAAGTAGATGTCCTAACTTGCCAAAACTATAGTTTGTTAACAAGAAATTTGTGAAGGGGTTGAAAAACAAGTTTTAATGACTCCAACCTGTGTAAACTTTCGACTTCAACAGTATCTGATATTGGCAGAAAGCCAATATTTTGAACATTACATGTTGAACATTAAAAGTTATTCATAAACAAATTAGGCACATTTGGGCAGCCTTGATACAACATTTTGAACAGACATGCAATGGTTCATTGGATCAGTCTAAAACTTTGCACATACACTGATGCCATCTAGTGGCCAAAATCTAAATTGCATCTGGGCTGGAATAATACATTATGGCCTTTTTCTTGCATTTCAAAGATGATGGTACAATAAAAATAAAAATAGAACGGTTGGTTTTTTCTTTGTATTATCTTTTACCAGATCCTTTCACATTTCCACAAACTTCAAAGTGTTTCCTTTCAAATGGTACCAAGAATATGCATATCCTTGCTTCAGGGCCTGAGCTACAGGCAGTTAGATTTGGTTATGTCATTTTAGGCAAAAATAATAATAAAAAGGGGCGGATCCTTAAGGCACACGAAGTTCAAATATTCAAGAAGGCCATTCTACCTTTCTACCAAAAAACATTTGGTATATAAATAAAATGCTTACCCTCAAACGGCTCTCCTGTGAAGTCGTGACTTGCGACATACGCCTAGTTTCCTGAAATGGGTCACATATTAGAAATCCATCAAAACACAATAATGTTGAAGTAAAAGACCCCTGCCAACTAATATCAACACTTAGATTTATTTTTGGGATGAATATTTCTGCCTTGTGTAAGTTTAAGAAACATTGCCTTGTGCCTTGAAATTCCATTATCAAAAAACCCACATATCTTCAAGATATTTTCTAATTTGGTCTCATTTGAAGGCAGAGCTCATTAAAATCATACCCAAATATGCAAAGTAGGATATTACGTATTTCTACCTTTGTGTACCTATTTAGGATACATCATCATGAAGAGAATGAAATTCATATCCATAATTATGCATTTCTGTTTAGTACAGACCCATGATGAAATTCCATTACAGCAAATCCTTTAGCGGGTGTAAATCCACTTCACTTACTGTAATTCAATACCAAAAAATGATTTTTCATGTCATAGCTGACACCCTATTGTTTCTGCAGACATTGTTGAATCTTAATTCAGAGCAGATATTTAACATAGTTTTTGTAATATGTGGACACATAAAAACTGAGGGAGTTTTTACCAATATTCTGTTACCAAACTTTGCATCTGCACAATTCTTCCAGTAAATGTGTTTTTGTCAAATTTTCTGTGACAATTGTTAAAACTAGTAATTGTGTGTGGTTTGTTAAACTTTGAAATCAATGGTTTTTGTTTAGCATACATTTTAAGGTAAAAATCTGAGTTGCAGCACAGTTCCATTCCTGTGGAATTGCCAATAGGGAAGGAGGGAAAGAAACAAAGGGATCTCTGGCAGTCATCCAGACCAGATAATCAGCTCCTCTCTCTTTTTCCCAATGTATCTCCCTTTGTTGCTCTCTTTCTCTCTGTATCTCTCCCTCCCTCTGTTGCTTTCTTTCTCTCTCTCTCTCTCTGTAACTCTCTCTCTCGCTCTCTTCCCCTCTGGTCCTCTCTCAGTCCCCTCTCAGTCCCCCACTGGGTACCCCTGCAGTGAGGTCAGTGGTCGTTGCTAAGCAATCATCCTGTCCATTACCCTGGCAACATGTCCTAAAAGACCACACCACATGTAGAGTAGAGCCACCTATACCACCTGTAGAGTGCCAATCACTCTGTCCATCACATGCATGCACACACACTCTCTCTCTCTCACACACACAAACACTCTCTCTTTTTCTCTCTCTCTCTCGCTCTTCCTTTCTTTCTTTCTCTCTCTCACACACACACTCACATTCCTCATATTTACCATACACATATTATATAAATATGTCTGCCTGCTGTCATTTAGTAATGATTTGATTGCCTCAGCAGGCTGATCTCATCTCTCAATGTTGATGTTAAATAAATGATGTTCAGATGAACACATCTCCGACAGCTCTGTAGAGATGATTAGAGTTTGTGTCAGAAAGTTAGTTTGGTACCATCTGGGCTGCCCTCCAGGCAGTCATGTTGTGTAGTGTTTGATAAAAGCAAGAGTATTGTAGGATTTCACCAAACCATTTGGAATGTATGACTCAATTGTGACTCATTAAGCGACTTTGTGTAATGAACACAATGGGAGACAGAGAGCTGGTTTCAAGCGCAGGGCGCAGCAGGTGTTTATTTGTAAAGGACCACAGGAGGAGGCAGGTAGCTGGGTCCAGGGGCAGGCAGAAGGTCATACACAGGGGGTCCAAAAAGGCAAAAGTACAGGCAGGGAAAAGGCTAGTAACATCGTCTGGGAGATCAGGCAATAGATTGATAACAGGAAATCCAATAGGTTAAAGTACAGGCAGGGAAAAGGCTAAAGGCGTCGTTAGTGAGGCTGGCCAAAACTATCATACACAGGAGGATTAGATTATGGGAAAAACAGATGTCCGAATAGAAGTGTGTCACAAAACAAACAATACCTCACAATGATAGGGTGCAAAGAACTGAACTAAATAGTGTGTAAATGACATACAGGTGTGTGAACAGGTGATCAGAATTCAGGTGATTGGGATTTGGAGAGTGAGCTGCATTCAGGGGATGTCTGTGTTTGAGAGTGTGAGCTGGAAAGTGGGCTGGAAAGTGAGCTGCGTTCAGGGGATCTACGTGTTTGAGAGTGTGAGTTGGAAGCAGACGTTACACTTTGGGGCCTTGAAAAGTGCTATATGTATTATTATTAGTCATTTACTCCAAAAGTAGTGTGTTTTCTTTCACCCACAGAACATAATGCCTTTACATTACGAAGTACTTTAATATTTTCACCATAGGGGAAGTGTATGTTTGCTCGAGCTCTAGCCCACTGTAAACATGTCCATAGTCCTGGGTGTTCTTATGTTAACTAGCAGACACACTCCAGCCAGTGTAATCAAGCCCACAGCATGCTGCTGTTTTACAGTGGTGTCCTAGGAGCGTTCTCTGTCTGTACATGCATGGTGATCTACAACACACTGGCTAACGCAGCTCCCTGCTCCGGCTTTAAATAACCAGCAAGCTATTAGAGCTGGACCACTGCAGAACTGCCTGGAATACACACACACATGACCGCCTGCACACACACGCACACACACATTTGAGCACATCCATCATTATCTGGGATTGATTAACGAGGCATTTTAATTTATCTTGTTGTGTTCTTGTCAGGCGAGTCCAAGACATGATGTGGGCGTGTCACTACATGAATCCTTCAACATCAGGTCTGTCAAAGTTAACCCTTAATCTAGTTATGGTTATTGGTGCTAGTCATTTATCAGCAGCTTTGACATAATACTGCAGCAGGAAGATCATTCAGTTGCAGCCAATCAAAGTGTAAATGTTAAAACAATATTAAAAAAATGTATTTCTCTGTAGATGGTTGCTAATGCACGAAGTGCTTGACTTCACCTTGTGAAAGAGTTTATCACATTACCAATGTCCCACTGCTGCAGCAATGGCATTTTGAAAAGTACCTTTTTAATGCCTCCACGATTGTGACTACATGATCATTGTGTATCACGATTGTCACACAGGGCTCCTGTGAATCAGGTGGGTTCTCAGGTGTCAGTATGACTCTGGCAGAGCTGAGGTGTGGAGAGCAGCTTCCTCCTGGACCATAAAGAATCTCTCTCTCCCTCCATAGAACCCAACAGCCTCTAACTGCACTTCATCTGAATGTTAGCACTCTGAAACACACACACACACACACACACACACACACACACACACACACACACACACACACACACACACACACACACACACACACACACACACACACACACACACACACACACACACACACACACACACACACACAGGCTCGAGAAGGGACTGCCGATGGTGGTAATTGACAGTTTGAGTCACTAGGATTCAGTCACAGACTCTCCAAGCCCTCTATTTCCAGCGACCGGATGTTCCCCTAATGCCGAAATGATTGCAGGCGGAATCGTATTATTCATTCTCTCAATCGTGATAATTCAGTAACCGAAAAATGTATATATAGGAGGAAAATGCAGTGCCTGTCTCAAAGTTCCCACCCACTTCTGTCTCTCCTCACTCGACACACCATTCCAATTTATTTAAATGACAACACAGGGCTAAGCCTGGCAGTTCTACCTCTCCTTCTACACCCTCATAATTACCCAGGAGGCAGTGGGCTCTGAGGCTCTGCGGGATGGTAGCAGCTAATTTCGGAACATTTGGAGATGCGGTATGGAAATATTGTATTAATTGGGCATGAGGACTGACTCCTCGTCTTGTCCGACACATGCATACACAGGCACACAGACACACACACATTGCTCCATTTCAGTGTCTGTGACAAAGAGGGATCAGGTTAACAGTAATGACTGTACATACTTTCTTTTTTGGGCAGCAATAAAGAAATGTTCTTTAACATGTTCTTTAACATGCTCCAGTAAAAAACACGTTGAGCTTTTACAGACTGAGAGACATGAAGGTGCTCTATAATTTCTCCTGTTTTCCTTCCCCTTAATCTCTCTCGCTCCCTCACGCCCTTCTCTTCTCTAAGTATGTGTGGTGATGTTGTGATTGAGGGTGTATGGTTGTAGGTTCTAAATGGGATGTTTTATTCAGTGGTGGAAGGAAGGGTCTGTGGTCTGTACTGCTCCCCAGAGCCAGCCTCTAACATGGAGATTTATAGAGCAAAGCCCATGTTTCCTGCTTCAAATGGAGATGAAATTACCACAGGGAGAAGGTACCAACTAGCTGTGTTCATAAAGAGGCCTGCAATGCATCCAACCCCGTGTGTGCATGTGCGGGCAGGCATGTGTGCACGTTTGTGTCAGTTCCTCAGGCAGTAGTGCACTAGAGTTGCCCTGCTCTCTGTGAAGTCAAGGTTATTCCTGCCGTGCTGCATCTCTCTCCTCCCCTGTCAGGTTCTCTAGTGGGACGCTGACAGCAACATCAGGGGAAAGCAGGACTCAGTGCTAACACATTGTGTGTGTGTGTGTGTGTGTGTGTGTGTGTGTGTGTGTGTGTGTGTGTGTGTGTGTGTGTGTGTGTGTGTGTGTGTGTGTGTGTGTGTGTGTGTGTGTGTGTGTGTGTGTGTGTGTGTGTGTGTGTGTGTGTGTGTACGTGTGAGTGCGTGTGCCTCATACTGACACCTGAGAACCCAATATTCATTAGCTACGTACCATAGACAGCTAAACATGTTCCCGTCATTCTGCCTCAGCTTGGGCTGACACTTAACACGAGGTCTGTGTAGCTTTACGTCTCACCCTGTCATTCACTCGCATGGAGATTTTCAGAAAAAGCTGATGACAGAGAATGTAAAGTGTATACTTTGCGGGTTGTGTGTATGGGTGAAAAAATATAGAGTACTGTAAATCAAAGAATACTGCAAATCACAGAGTACTCTAAATTAAAGGCAGCAGGGGGGCGGCAGGTAGCCTAGTGGTTAGAGAGTTGGGCCAGTAACCGAAAGGTTGCTGGATTGAATCCTCGAGCTGACAAGGGAAATATCTGTCGTTCTGCTCCTGAACAAGGCAGTTAACCCAGTGTTACCCGGTAGGCCGTCATTGTAAATAAGAATTTATTCTTAACTGACTTGCCTAGTTAAATAAAGGTTAAATAAAAAGTAATGTAAACTCACTGTATTTGTGCTTTTCCTTTTTAATTTATGCTAGAGGGAGTTGCTTGGCTAACACAGGCTTATATCAGCTCTTATTCCCATAGCTACACCCTCTAAGCAGGACTTTAAATGACAATCATCCCTTCTAATGATTCTGAATCATTACCTCAATATTACAAGAACATCAGAATGTAGCCGTGCTTGTCCCCATGTTTGTCCCTACCAAGCATCTCATCCCTCTGAATGCAGCTTTAATGTTACTACAGCGACATGTGTGATGAACATGACTTATCCCTCACCTGAGTCACTGCCCATTGGACGCAGGCAAGCTGAGAGAGATGTGTGTGTGTGTGTGTGTGTGTGTGTGTGTGTGTGTGTGTGTGTGTGTGTGCGCGCGCATCCGTTGGAGAGACAGGCACTGATGGTGTGCGTGATACATTCACACACACGGACATATTCAGACACACATACACACTTACACACACACGGACATATTCAGACACACATACACACTTACACACACACGCTATCTCTCTGCGTGAAGTCGTAAAAGCGGGTGAATCATTGTTCAGCCTCTCAGCTCTGGGAAATATTCAAATTGTTTTAATTTTCCGCCTAGGTGGTTTCAGATGATGGCCCCACAGAAAGAAAGTAAGGAGAAGAAAGATGAAATGACAAGAGTCATATTGTAGGAAAACTGTGTCTGAGTTACCATTACCCAGTTCCTTTCAAATAAAATGAGGGGATAGATCAGCTATGAAATGAGGTAATAAAATTGGGGACTATCAATTAAGATTACTTGCATCATTTCTAATCCCCAGTTCCTTGTTGAAGCTGAGTTGAGGAACGTGATCAAATCAAAGTTTATTGGTCACGCCCACAGTTTAGCAGATGTTATAGTGGGTGCAGAGAAATGCTTATGTTACTAGCTCCAAACAATGTAGTAAAATGTCAATCAGGTACACAAATAATCTATTTAAAAAAACTTCAAACAGAAAGAACAACAAGAAATGAAGGAATGTCAGAACTAATGCAATCAACAGCCCAAATATCACTGTGACAGTCATCAAAATCTAATCTACAGTATATGTATCTATACAGCAGTAGATATATTAGGATGAGCTATGTCACACATCCAATATATAAATACATTTGGGGTGTGTATAAACAGTGTAACTAAAATGCTATGTACAGTAGTAGAAATATTAGAATGAGATATGTGGAGAATAAGGTGTGTAAATACACAGTCCAAAACCCCGTAGAAAAATGGAAGGAATTGCAGGAAATTAGCTTGGTGATTAGTGTGTATAGACAGTATGGACAGTATGTGAATAGAACAGGTGCGTACAGCAGTAGTTATACAGGATGAGCCATGACTACAATACAGAATATACATATAAAGTGGGTAAAGCAGTATGTAAACATTATTAAAATGATCAATGAACAATGACTATGAAAATAGGTCCACGATCTCTGAGGTGCAGGGTAGAGTACTGTGTGGTAGCCGGCTAGTGGGTGGAGACCGGCTAATGGTGACTGTTGAACAGTCTGATGGCCTGGAGATAGAAGCTGTTTATCAGTCTTTCCGTCCCAGCTTTGATGCACTTGTACTGTCTCCGCCATCTGGACGGTAACATGGGGAACAGGCCATGGCTCAGGTGGATCCACCAAAATGGAAAGTGAGGAAGCCAGCTTAGCCTCTCCTGAGGATGAAATCACCCCCAAAAAGGGCAGCAATGTTTTTTCAGTAATATGGAAGTGGTCTGTTGTTCAGCAAACGAATGTCCTGTGCAAAAATGTGTCAAAGACAATTGCTACAAAAAGCAGCAGCACAACCAACCTCTTCCATCACCTGCAACTGAAACAAGCGGTGGAATGGGAGGAACACGTGAGACTACGCAACGCCGATACCAGTCGCCTGAGTCCCAAAACGTCTGCTAAAAGACAAACTACCATAGCCGCATCCTTTTCAAACGTAATCCCTTATGACAAGAAAGATTTGAGCTGGAAGGAGATAACGGAAGCAGTGACCTATTACATGGCGAAAGATATGGTTCCAGTCTTTACAGTAGAAAAGCCAGGCTTTAAAAAGCTGCTAGGTACAGTTGACCACAAATATCAGCTGCCAAGCCACAAGTATTTCACGGAAGAAGCCCTGCCGCGAATTTACAATGCTACCAGCGAAGGAGTCGCAGAGAAGCTGGCTAGTGTTTCTTATTTTTCCACCACAGCCGATCTATGGTCGAGCAGAACGTCAGAGCCATACCTAACTAACCTACAGTCCACTACATAAATGAAGACTGGAAATTGCAAAATGTCTCAGACGTCTGATGATCATACGGGTGAAGTAATAGCCCAGGGTCTCAAAGACTCTCTGGCATTGTGAAAGATGAGCGAAGACCGACAGGTGTGCATGACAACTGACAGCGGGAGCAACATGATAAAAGCATTGCGCTTGAACAACTGGCCCCGCCTGCAGTGCTTTAGGCACAAAGTTAGGCACAATTAAAGTGCATTCAAAAAAGTTATGTTCAGGATAGCTGTAGGCTAATGTGTTAGTAGTTGTGTCATTCTGCCAATCCAATAGCAAATAACCACAGGCTGTTTTAATTATAACAACAAATTAACTAAATTAAAACATTTTCAATCAAAATGATTATATAAATGACATATTCAAACAGCTAGTGGTCAAACATTCCTAAACAATAGAATAGACGTGTGGGTGTGTGTTCATTTGTGTTGTTCATTTGTTTTGCACAAATAGGCCTTGAGGCCTTGTATATTTTTTCAATTTTAATAAAGAAAATTCAATTAAGAATTATATCTTGGCCTTTTTTAATTTGTTTAGAGAAAAACAAGAAATCGAGATATATATGGTGAATAGTCCAAACCTCTGAAAAAAATGTAGATATTACTTTTAGGCCATATCGCCCAGCCCTAGGCCAAGCCTAATTTCTTCAGCCTCCTGAGGTTGAAGAGGTGCTGTTGTACCTTCTTCACCACACTGTCTGTCTGAAGGGTCCATTTCAGGTCCTCATTGATGTGCACGCCGAGGAATTTGAAGCTTTTGACCCTCTCCACTGTGGCCCCGTCTATGTGGATGGGAGGGGTGCTCTCTCTGCTGTCTTCTGTAGTACACAATCAGCTCCTTCGTTTTGTTGACATTGAGGCACTCCACCAAGGCATTTACCTCCTCCTTTTAGGCTATCTCGTCGTTGTTGGTAATCCGGCCTACCACTGTTGTCTCCAGCAAACGTGATGATTGAGTTGGAGTCGTGTGTGGCCATGTGGTCATGGGTGAACAAGGAGTACAGGAGGGGGCTGAGCACTCACCCCTGTGAAGCCCCCGTGTTAAGGATCAGCGTGACGAAGATGTTGTTGTCTACCTTCACCACTGGGGTCGGCCAGTCAGGAAGTCATGGACCCAGTTGCACAGGGAGGTACAGACCCATTGCCTTGAGCTTGGTGATGAGCTTGGAGGGCACTATGGTGTTGAATGCTGAGCTGTAGTCGATGAACAGCATTCTCACATAGGAATTCCTTTTGATTAGTAAGAAAGGATGAGTGTGTGTGTTTGTGCGTGTGCGTGTGCATGTGCATGTGTGTACCTTGTATGTTGTGTATTAAACTTGTGGTTCCCTGGGTGTATTTGTAATATTATCTCTCATGTGTTTATGTGTGTACCGTGTGCGTGAGTTTATCTTTTGGCACATACAGCTGTTGTGTACACTGGGTATGCAAGCTGGACAGAGGCATTGAACAGAGTTGCCAGAATGTTCTGAGTCACATAGAGAACTTTTACAATGTTCCAGACATGGAACACAATAACACAATGTCAGAAACCCCAGTGGAAGAATTACATCATTTTAGAAACTAAGAAAAGGAATACAGAGAAAGTAAAGAATGGAGAGAAAGACAGGATGTCTGACAGAGAGGAGAGAAAGACAGGATGTCTGACAGAGAGGACAGAAAGACAATATGTCAGACAGAGGACAGAAAGACAGGATGTCTGACAGAACGGAGAGAAAGTCAATGTGTGAGGCAGAAAGGAGAAAATTGCAGTGTGTGAGTCAGAGACAGTCATTTGGTGTTAGGATGTATAGGATAAAGCTCCTCTATCTCTTCTCTAGAGGTGACCCTGTGGAGTAGAGAGCTCCTCTATCTCTTCTCTATAGGTGACCCTGTGGAGGAGAGAGCTCCTCTATCTCTTCTCTAGAGGTGACCCTGTGGAGGAGAGAGCTCCTCTATCTCTTCTCTAGAGGTGACCCTGTGGAGGAGAGAGCTCCTCTATCTCTTCTCTAGAGGTGACCCTGTGGAGGAGAAAGCGCCTCTATCTCTTCTCTAGAGGTGACCCTGTGGAGGAGAGAGCTCCTCTATCTCTTCTCTAGAGGTGAACCTGTGGAGGAGAAAGCGCCTCTATCTCTTCTCTAGAGGTGACCCTGTGGAGGAGAGAGCTCCTCTATCTTTTCTCTAGAGGTGACCCTGTGGAGGAGAGAGCGCCTCTATCTCTTCTCTAGAGGTGACCCTGTGGAGGAGAGAGCTCCTCTATCTCTTCTCTAGAGGTGACCCTGTGGAGTAGAGAGCTCCTCTATCTCTTCTCTAGAGGTGACCCTGTGGAGGAGAGAGCTCCTCTATCTCTTCTCTAGAGGTGACCCTGTGGAATAGAGAGCTCCTCTATCTCTTCTCTAGAGGTGACCCTGTGGAGGAGAGAGCTCCTCTATCTCTTCTCTCTCTCCCTCTTTCTCTATCTCTCTCTCCCCCCTCTCTTTCTCTATTTCTCTCTCTCCCCCTTCTCTCTCTTTCTCTATCTCTCTATCTCTCTCTCCCCCCCTCTCTCTCTCTCTCGCTCCCCCCTCTCTTTCTTTCTATCACTCTTTTATTAAAGGTAAATGTGGTTAGAGTGGTGCTGCAGGGGAGGACGGCGAGCCAGCCAGGAGAGATTCATTTCCACTGTTAAAGGAAGCACAATAATACATAATAATATTACTACATTACACCATACATTACTACATTACACCATACATTACTACATTACACCATGCATTACGCGATTACTACATTACTACATTACACCATACATTACTACATTACACCATACATTACTACATTACACCATACATTACTACATTACACCATACATTACTACATTACACCATACATTGCTACATTACACCATACATTACTACATTACTACATTACACCATACATTACTACATTACACCATACATTACTACATTGCTACATTACACCATACATTACTACATTACACCATACATTACTACATTACTACATTACACCATACGTTACTACATTACACCATACAGTACTACATTACACCATACATTACTACGTGACTACATTACTACATTACACCATACAATAGTACATTACACCATACATTACTGCATTACTACATTACACCATACGTTACTACATTACACCATACATTACTACATTACACCATACATTACTACATTGCACCATACATTACTACATTACACCATACATTACTACATTACTACATTACACCATACATTACTACATTACTACATTACACCATACATTACTACATTACTACATTACACCATACATTACTACATTACACCATACATTACTACATTACACCATGCATTACGTGATTACTACATTACTACATTACACCATACATTACTACATTACACCATACATTACTACATTACACCATACATTACTACATTACACCATACATTACTACATTACTACATTACACCATACATTACTACATTACTACATTACACCATACATTACTACATTACACCATACATTACTACATTACACCATGCAGTACGCGATTACTACATTACTACATTACACCATACATTACTACATTACACCATACATTACTACATTACACCATACATTACTACATTACACCATACATTACTACATTACACCATACATTACTACATTGCTACATTACACCATACATTGCTACATTACACCATACATTACTACATTACACCATACATTACTACATTACACCATACGTTACTACATTACATCATACAGTACTACATTACACCATACATTACTACGTGACTACATTACTACATGACACCATACATTACTACATTACTACATTACACCATAAGTTACTACATTACACCATACATTACTACATTACACCATACATTACTACATTGCACCATACATTACTACATTACACCATACATTACTACATTACTACATTACACCATACATTACAACATTACACCATACATTACTCCATTACTACATTACTACATTACACCATACATTACTACATTACACCATACATTACTACATTACACCATACATTACTACATTACACCATACATTACTACATTACTTCATTACACCATACGTTACCACATTATTACATTACACCATACATTAATACATTACACCATACATTACTACATTACTGCATTACACTCATACATTACTACATTACTGCATTACACTCATACATTACTACATTACTGCATTACACTCATACATTACTACATTACTGCATTACACTCATACATTACTACATTACTACATTACATCTCATCACACTTCATCTACAAACCCTAAGTCTACACACACACACACACACACATCTTCTACACACATCTCATCACACATCATCTACACACATCTCATCACACATCTCATCACACATCTACACACATCTCATCACACATCATCTACACACATCTCATCACACATCTCATCACATCTCATCACACATCTCATCACACATCTACACACATCTCATCACACATCATCTACACACATCTCATCACACATCTACACACATCTCATCACACATCATCTACACACATCTCATCACACATCATCTATACACATCTCATCACACATCTCATCACACATCTACACACATCTCATCACACATCATCTACACACATCTCATCACACATCTACATACATCTCATCACACATCATCTACACACATCTCATCACACATCATCTACACACATCTCATCACACATCATCTACACACATCTCATCACACATCATCTACATACATCTCATCACACATCTACACACATCTCATCACACATCATCTACACACATCTCATCACACATCTACACACATCTCATCACACATCATCTACACACATCTCATCACACATCTCATCACACATCTACACACATCTCATCACACATCATCTACACACATCTCATCACACATCTACATACATCTCATCACACATCATCTACACACATCTCATCACACATCATCTACACACATCTCATCACACATCTACATACATCTCATCACACATCTCATCACACATCATCTACAAACCCCATCTACACACACACACACACACATGCACGTCGTGTGTGCATAGACAGTACAGTCCTGCACTTGCCCACACACACATATGCCACTTTTGTGTAGGTTCATGCATTCGGGTGTCATTTCTTGTAGTGAGAATGCCACTTGGTGTGCCCTGACATGCCCATTCCAACAAGCTCTCACAGTCTTATGTCAGAATTAGACATTCATCCATATTTCTCAAATGTCACATTTCTAAGTTGTTCCAAACGTCACATTTCTAAGTTGTTCCAAATGTCACATTTCTAAGTTGTTCCAAACGTCACATTGTTTGGTTACTTCTCTTCATCGGTTTCCACATCATCTCCCGACGTTCTCAGACACGGATGGACGTCGAATACTGACTTGTATCACGGGTGACCTGCCTGGCCCATTCACCCTGTCACATGGCATTCACACTGATGCAAGTCCACGATTGGCTGGCTGGTGAAAGTCATAATGAACCAGCAGCCAGTGTCATATCAAAGCATGACGGATTGATGAGCCTAATGTGCAGTAGGATTTTAACTTGGGAGATGACATTTTTCATTGCTTTAATAGACCATCGAGGATATGCTGCTAAATCTTAGCCTCAGTCTCATGATTTATCATGCTCTATGATGTGAATTTCTGTGTATTTTCAATCTCCTTGTTTCATTGTGATAGAAAGGTGTTACAGTCTGTCCTTGTCTTTCCCCCGTGCTGTTTAACATAGTGATTGGTGTTGAGACACTCTGTGATACTACGTTAATGAGAAAACCACTAAACCACTGTTGATGCGTATTGAGATGCACTGTATGTAGACGTGCACTGCAAGGCTGCAAAGGCGTATTTAACACAGAGGTTCATTTTAGAAGAGTGATTGTGTGTGTGTGTGTGTGTGTGTGTGTGTGTGTGTGTGTGTGTGTGTGTGTGTGTGTGTGTGTGTGTGTGTGTGTGTGTGTGTGTGTGTGTATTGCCCTACTCCCCTTCTCCTGGTCTAATATCATGGTCGTGTGGTTCCCTGCCTGTCCGACAGCCAGAATGGCTTGTTTATAGCCAGATTAATTGTTTTTATGGCTGTGTTCTCCCTTTGATCGGCGCTGTTTTTTTTTTATGAACACTCACGGCCCTGCTTTTTAGAGTGTGCGGTCACGGTCGCTAGCGGCAGCTGGCCCTGCCGCTAGCGGCCGAAGTTAGCGGTTTTAGCTGAGGGCCGTAACTGGACCGTGAATTTAATCATCTCTACGGGGGGGCGGTGGCAGGGGCTAAGCAAAGTGTTACGGAAGAGTTATGAAAGCGTTACTGAAACGTTAGAGTAATATATTAGTGGGTTTCCATTAAAAGCAACTCTCCTCATTAGGGAGGAGGGACAAAGAGAGGAAAATGGACGAGAGAAGAGAGAAGGAAGACAAATGACAGGAAGAGAGGGATTGCTGGAGATAACACAAAAAGAAGGAAATGGAAGTGGGAACTAGGCTTCAAGCTTTATCGCCTTGAAAACAGTTTTTCCTCTAATCAACACCCTCCCTCCCTCTCTCTGTCTCTCTCTCTCTCTCTCTCTCCTTCCTTGGTTGGTCTCTAAGTATACATCACTGATTCCCATTTTCCCTGTCCCCCGTCTCTGTCATTTATCAGGGCTGGAGGGTTCTCTCCTCAAATGGCTTTCTACTTCATTACGCCTACACCAGGGACATACCAGACCACCAGCCCTACCTCACTGCCAGATAGCTGTGTGTGTGTGTGTGTGTGTGTGTGTGTGTGTGTGTGTGTGTGTGTGTGCGTGCGTGCGTGCGTGCGTGCGTGCGTGCGTGCGTGCGTGCGTGCGTGCGTGCGTGCGTGCGTGCGTGCGTGCGTGCGTGCGTGCGCGCGCGCGCGTGCGTGCGTGTGCGCGTGTGTGTGCGATGGTTTACTGAACCCCAGGCCTAAGTTAACACACGTCAACTCCTAATGATCTCCACACTCCACTATGACTTGAACCTGTCACCGTCCTGTTTAACTACACTCCATAGGAATGACAATATGGCCTTATTAACTAGCTAACAAAGCAACTCTCGTCTCCAGTTGGCTGTAAAGTTCAATAAAAATACTTAATGGCTGTATATATTTATAGTTAGGCTCTCATAGCTGTGGAATCGTTAACACTGCATTGTTATGCTGCAGACACAAACACCACGGGTTGTATTGAAGACAGCTGTAAAACAGGTTTACACACACGCACCCCCCCCCCCCCACACACACACACCCATGTATAAGGGCTTCTTAAGACATGTTAATGGGTAGTTTTATAGCTGATATTATTGCACACTAGAGGGGGTTAAAACACATGAATTACTCCAGGACAGGCTGTAGAATAAAGGGTGCTGTGCCATAGACTATAATATACTGTAGTAGAATGGCTCGTTCTCTATTCTCTCTGGAGAGAGTAACCTTCTAGAGAAGGACTTGCACTGTTAGCGGTTTCAACAAAACTCCTATAGATCGTCAGACCTTCCTTTATGTTCTGATTTTAAAATGCCTCCTTAATTTACATCTTCTCCCAGGCTCATTATCAGGCTGTAGGAAAGGTTGGTATAGGGGCTGCTGGATTCACTGGTCCACCTCTTCCCTGGAAGCTCCATTGACAGCTTTATATGATCTCAGCGAAGTAACACAGCTCTCTCTCTCTCATTACACTATACCAGTGTTGGCTTTCAGCCTGCTGCATCTCACTGGCACGACACAGATGCTCACTCTGTCGCCTGGGCAACAAGGGACCTCTGGATTGTGTGTGTCAGGGGTCTGATGGAGAGCAGAGCGGGCACATGCCAGCCTGTAGGAAACAGCAGCTGTGGAGTGGAGAGTAAGGAACCAGGGGGAACAGGAGGAGAGATGCCATTAGCCTAGCCCACAGAGCGGAGAGTGTGTGTGTATGTGTGTGTGAGAGCTCAGTCGGCCAACCTGCTCCATAGCAGGGTCATTCAGGGACAGACAGCCCAGACACACAACCTCGTCCTGCTCCACACACACACACACACACACACACACACACACACACACACACACACACACACACACACACACACACACACACACACACACACACACACACACACACACACACACACACACACACACACACACACACACACACACGCTCCCTCCCAGAGTCAGTGTGCTGCCAGGCTGTGTCCCTGTGGTAGAGGAGAGTGATGGCCGATGTGACAGAGATGGCAGAGATTGCGCCGGCTTGCTCTGCAGCCTAGGGGCCCCTCAGGGAGGAATGACTGGTAGAGGCTGCTTCAGGGCTGCTGTATCTGTGTGTGTATGCAATCTGTGTGTGTGTGTCTGTGTGTGTGTGTGTATGCAATCTGTTTGTGCGTGTGTGTGTGTGTGTAGTGTGTGTGCGTGCGTGCATGCATGCGGGCGAGAGAGGTTGCATCAATGTGTGTGTTGGAGTTTAATGGGATGGCAGATGGTCTGCTGAATATTGTTTAAACCTGTGTGTAACATTTCAGGACACGACAGGTTTTGGCTCAGAGGTGATTCAACCTGCTCACTTTATCTGTCTGAGTGTCTGTCTATCTGTGCAGCTGTCACTGTCTTGCTGTTGTGTGTGTGTGTGTGTTTACCCAGTGTTTACTGTGGGCCTGAGCGTCCGTGTAGTTCCCTGGTGGCTGTATGCTGGAGTTAGTTGAGTTCATTAGGAAAGCAAACACTGCCGATTAAGGTGCGGTTTTCCGCTTCTGGGCCGGTAGATGGACGAGCTGGGATCTGCTGCCAACATACGTCAAGAAGCTCATCAAGTATTAAAGAGAGAGACGAGATGTGGAGGGAGGGATATGGGAGAAAGACAGGAGAGGGGGTAGAAACGATGAGAAAGAGAGGCAGAAGGATTGAAAGATGGAGTAAGAGCGAGCGAGTTGGGAGACAGAAGGGGGAAAGGAAGAGAGATGGATAAAGGAGATAAGGTCAGGCTTGGTAGAGGAGGAGGAGTAGAGAGAAAGTGAGAGAGTGTCTTTTGGTCCCAGTGCAATGAGTTGAATGGTTTCCGTCTGTCTGTCTGTCTGGTTAATTTCAGAGACCTCTGTCTCATCAGAACTTAGCACACACAGCCCCCCCCCCCCCCCCCCCCCCTCCTCACCTCTCTATGTCCCTTAACCCTGCTTGGTTTCTGGGACGTAGAGACAGATTTACAACCTGTACAGTGGATAGATGAAGTCTGTAACTCAGCCTAGTTCCATATCTGCTCCCTTTATCCCTCTCTCCCCCTATTCATCCCTCCCTCTCTTTTCCTGGGCTGGCGTGGGTCCAGTTTAATTCCTCCACAGCCACAGGGTCTGAGAACGCTTCTACTACCTCCATCCCTTCTTCCACTCATCTCTTTCACTACTCCCCCCCTCTATATCACTCACTACACTCCTCACTCCTTATCCTTCGCTCTACCTCCCTATGCTCCGTATTCTTCACTCTACCTCCCTATGCTCCTTATCCTTCGATCTACCTCCCTATGCTCCTTATCCTTCACTCTACCTCCCTATGCTCCTTATCCTTCGCTCTACCTCCCTATGCTCCTTATCCTTCGATCTACCTCCCTATGCTCCTTATCCTTCACTCTACCTCCCTATGCTCCTTATCCTTCGATCTACCTCCCTATGCTCCGTATTCTTCACTCTACCTCCCTATGCTCCTTATCCTTCGATCTACCTCCCTATGCTCCTTATCCTTCACTCTACCTCCCTATGCTCCTTATCCTTCGCTCTACCTCCCTATGCTCCTTATCCTTCACGCTACCTCTCTATGCTCCTTATCCTTCACTCGACCTCTCTATGCTCCTTATCCTTCGCTCTACCTCCCTATGCTCCTTATCCTTCGATCTACCTCCCTATGCTCCTTATCCTTCACTCTACCTCCCTATGCTCCTTATCCTTCACGCTACCTCCCTATGCTCCTTATCCTTCACTCTACCTCTCTATGCTCCTTATCCTTCACTCTACCTCTCTATGCTCCTTATCCTTCGCTCTACCTCCCTATGCACCTTATCCTTCACTCTACCTCCCTATGCTCCTTATCCTTCACTCTACCTCCCTATGCTCCTTATCCTTCGCTCTACCTCCCTATGCTCCTTATCCTTCACGCTACCTCCCTATGCTCCTTATCCTTCACTCTACCTCTCTATGCTCCTTATCCTTCACTCGACCTCTCTATGCTCCTTATCCTTCGCTCTACCTCCCTATGCTCCTTATCCTTCACTCTACCTCCCTATGCTCCTTATCCTTCACTCTACCTCCATATGCTCCTTATCCTTCGCTCTACCTCCCTATGCTCCTTATCCTTCACTCTACCTCCCTATGCTCCTTATCCTTCACTCTACCTCCCTATGCTCCTTATCCTTCACTCTACCTCCCTATCCTCCTTATCCTTCACTCGACCTCCCTATGCTCCTTATCCTTCACGCTACCTCCCTATGCTCCTTATCCTTCACTCTACTTCCCTATGCTCCTTATCCTTCACGCTACCTCCCTATGCTCCTTATCCTTCACTCTACCTCCCTATGCTCCTTATCCTTCACTCTACCTCCCTATGCTCCTTATCCTTCACTCTACCTCCCTATGCTCCTTATCCTTCACTTTACCTCCCTATGCTCCTTATCCTTCACTCTTCATATTCTTATTCTCTTTCTTCTTCCCCCTCTTGCCTTTCCAATCTCTCTTCCTCTCTCTTCTCACTCTCCTCTTGACCTCCCTCTTACCTATTTTGCTCTATGTCCTTCCTTCGTTCCTTACTTGCTTCCTTCTTCCTGGCCAGGGAAGGGAGGGGAGAGTTTAGGTGTGAATGAAAGTAGTGTTTATATGGGGGGAGGAGAAGAGACGAGAGGAGGAGACGAGTGGAGGAGAGGATAGAGGAGAGAGGAGAGAGGAGGTGAGAAGGGAGGAGGGGAGGAGATGGGAGGAGAGGAGAAGAGAGGGGAGGTGAGGAGAGAGAAGAGGAGAGAGGAGAGAAGAGGGGAGAAGAGAGGAGGGGAGGAGCGGTTGTAGTGTAGCTGGCTGTCAGTAGCTCTTTTTCCTGTGTTTTGTGTACAGCCCTGTGAGTTCAAGGTCCCGTCTCCATCAGCAGGTCTAAGCTGTGCTATCCCTCCTCTCCTCTCTGGCCTCTATAGCTCACCATAAATCTACCAGCACTGCCAAACAATCAATACTTCCTGCTTGGCATTGCCAAATCCCAAAATGACTATAGATTTTCTGCCCGCACCGCTGCTAAATTATGCAAACCCCTGGTTTATTTCCTGGCTCCATTTTGGCAGGCAATGCGGTTCCGGGCTGGGTGCTACAGAGAAGGGATGGATTGGAGCAGAAGGAGAGAAAAGTACTTTAGGAGAGAGAACAGCTTGTCTTTCTGTCTGTGTTTTGGACACGGACATTAACTATCTCATACAAGAGAGAGCTCCAGCAGGGTTGTGAACAATGAATCTGGTTTTTAGTTGTAGGGATCGATACAGAATATATAGGGCTTGGTGAGTAGCCTGCTGAACTCACCGCTTTGTTGGTTGCTTGATAATGCACACTGGGTATCAGCACATAATCTCACGTTCACTAACACACACACACACACATGCTCACACACACAAAGTGGTCAGTAGTTCTGGGGCAAGCGCGAAGGATGTCTGTCTGGGATGGTATTAGGGGGATTCGGGAGGCCAGGGGGACATTGATTCTAAGTGGAGTTAGATAGCAGGGTTTAACTGCATTTGTAGTCTTGCCGGGATAGGACATTTCTCATGCATGACACCATGAGAGTGGACAGAGCGGGGTGACGTCACCACTCACCAAGCAGATAGAGGACGTGATTGGAGGACAGCTCAAACCCCAGTTATCACATACTGTACAATAAGAGTCATTACCACTTCAGCTGAGACAGAGAGGGAGAGAGGCAGAGCAGAGATGGACATAGAGAGAGAAAGAGTGAGTCAGCGAGAGAAAGTAGAGAGTCAGAGAGAGGGAGAGAAAGAGGGAGTCAGAGAGAGGGAGAGAAAGAGGGAGAGAACGAGGGAGTCAGAGAGAGAGAGGGAGAAAAAGAGGGAGTCAGAGAGAGGGAGAGAAAGGGGGAGTCAGAGAGAGGGAGAGAAAGGGGGAGTCAGAGAGATGGAGAGAAATGGGGGAGTCAGAGAGAGGGAGAGAAAGGGGGAGTCAGAGAGAGGGAGAGAAAGAGGGAGAGAACGAGGGAGTCAGAGAGAGAGAGGGAGAAAAAGAGGGAGTCAGAGAGAGGGAGAGAAAGGGGGAGTCAGAGAGAGGGAGAGAAAGGGGGAGTCAGAGAGATGGAGAGAAATGGGGGAGTCAGAGAGAGGGAGAGAAAGGGGGAGTCAGAGAGAGGGAGAGAAAGGGGGAGTCAGAGAGAGGGAGAGAAAGGGGGAGTCAGAGAGAGGGAGAGAAAGGGGGAGTCAGAGAGAGGGAGAGAAAGGGGGAGTCAGAGAGAGGGAGAGAAAGGGGGAGTCAGAGAGAGGGAGAGAAAGGGGGGAGTCAGAGAGAGGGAGAGAAAGGGGGAGTCAGAGAGAGGGAGAGAAAGGGAGTCAGAGAACGAGGGAGTCAGAGAGAGGGAGAGAAATAGGGAGTCAGAGAGAGGGAGAGAATGAGGGAGTCAGAGAGAGGGAGAGAAAGAGGGAGTCAGAGAGAGGGAGAGAAAGTGAGCGAGGGAGAGAGAGAGAGAGAGGGAGAGAGAGAGAGATTACTCCACCTTGATTTCTCCAATTAGCTCTCTTGATTTTCCCAGCATGCAGCAGATTATGTGTGTGTGTGTGTGTGTGTGTGTGCGTGCGTGCGTGCATGCGTGTGTTTGTCTAGGGTTTTTGTTTGTTGATCTGTTTCAAAGCTAAGATGAGACAGATGATGTATGATAAAGAGTAGATACTGTTTGACTCAGTAGTCAAATGGTACGGAACAGAGGAACATACTGTGTCATAGATACTCTGTGATGGTACGGAACAGAGGAACATACTGTGTCATAGATACTCTGTGATGGTACGGAACAGAGGAACATACTGTGTCATAGATACTCTGGGATGGTACGGAACAGAGGAACATACTGTGTCACAGATACTCTGGGATGGTACGGAACAGAGGAACATACTGTGTCACAGATACTCTGGGATGGTACGGAACAGAGGAACATACTGTGTCATAGATACTCTGGGATGGTACGGAACAGAGGAACATACTGTGTCATAGATACTCTGGGATGGTACGGAACAGAGGAACATACTGTGTCATAGATACTCTGGGATGGTACGGAACAGAGGAACATACTGTGTCATAGATACTCTGGGACGGTACGGAACAGAGGAACATACTGTGTCATAGATACTCTGGGATGGTACGGAACAGAGGAACATACTGTGTCATAGATACTCTGGGATGGTACGGAACAGAGGAACATACTGTGTCATAGATACTCTGGGATGGTACGGAACAGAGGAACATACTGTGTCATAGATACTCTGGGATGGTACGGAACAGAGGAACATACTGTGACATAGATACTCTGGGATGGTACGGAACAGAGGAACATACTGTATCATAGATACTCTGGGATGGTACGGAACAGAGGAACATACTGTGTCATAGATACTCTGGGATGGTACGGAGCAGAGGAACATACTGTGTCATAGATACTCTGGGATGGTACGGAACAGAGGAACATACTGTGTCATAGATACTCTGTGATGGTACCGAACAGAGGAACATACTGTGTCATAGATACTCTGTGATGGTACCGAACAGAGGAACATACTGTGTCATAGATACTCTGTGATGGTACCGAACAGAGGAACATACTGTGTCATAGATACTCTGTGATGGTACGGAACAGAGGAACATACTGTGTCATAGATACTCTGGGATGGTACGGAACAGAGGAACATACTGTGTCATAGATACTCTGGGATGGTACGGAACAGAGGAACATACTGTGATGCAGGAGATTATGAAGGCTATGATAGGATTTTAAAACGCTTTGTGGGCACAAAACAGTTGCATGCAAATACATAGAAATCAACCACTTTCATCTCATAAAATCAAAAGGATTACCTCCCACACATCTCTCCTGCTCCACCTTCCACACACGCCTCTCCTGCGCGACCTCCCACCCACACCTCTCCTGCTCCACCTCCCACACACGCCTCTCCTGCTCCACCTCCCACCCACACCTCTCCTGCTCCACCTCCCAAACACACCTCTCCTGCTCCACCTCCCACAAACACCTCTCCTGCTCCACCTCCCACACACACCTCTCCTGCTCCACCTCCCACCCACGCCTCTCCTGCTCCACCTCCCACCCACACCTCTCCTGCTCCACCTCCCACACACACCTCTCCTGCTCCACCTCCCACACACACCTCTCCTGCTCCACCTCCCACACACACCTCTCCTGCTCCACCTCCCACACACACCTCTCCTGCTCCACCTCCCACCCACACCTCTCCTGCTCCACCTCCCACCCACGCCTCTCCTGCTCCACCTCCCACCCACGCCTCTCCTGCTCCACCTCCCACACACACCTCTCCTGCTCCACCTCCCACCCACGCCTCTCCTGCTCCACCTCCCACCCACGCCTCTCCTGCTCCACCTCCCACACACGCCTCTCCTGCTCCACCTCCCACACACACGTCTCCTGCTCCACCTCCCACACACACCTCTCCTGCTCCACCTCCCACACACATCTCTCCTGCTCCACCTCCCACACACACCTCTCCTTCTCCACCTCCCACACACACCTCTCCTGCTCCACCTCCCACCAACACCTCTCCTGCTCCACCTCCCACCCACACCTCTCCTGCTCCACCTCCCACACACATCTCTCCTGCTCCACCTCCCACCCAAACCTCTCCTGCTCCACATCCCACACACACCTCTCCTGCTCCACCTCCCACCCACACCTCGCCTGCTCCACCTCCCACCCACGCCTCTCCTGCTCCACCTCCCACCCACGCCTCTCCTGCTCCACCTCCCACCCACGCCTCTCCTGCTCCACCTCCCACACACGCCTCTCCTGCTCCACCTCCCACCCACACCTCTCCTGCTCCACCTCCCACACACACCTCTCCTGCTCCACCTCCCACACACATCTCTCCTGCTCCACCTCCCACACACACCTCTCCTACTCCACCTCCCACACACACATCTCCTGCTCCACCTCCCAAAAACACCTCTCCTGCTCCACCTCCCACACACGCCTCTCCTGCTCCACCTCCCACCCACGCCTCTCCTTCTCCACCTCCCACACACGCCTCTCCTGCTCCACCTCCCACACACGCCTCTCCTGCTCCACCTCCCACACACACCTCTCCTGCTCCACCTCCCAAACACACCTCTCCTGCTCCACCTCCCACACACACCTCTCCTGCTCCACCTCCCACCCACGCCGCTCCTGCTCCACCTCCCACACACACCTCCCCTGCTCCACCTCCCACCCACACCTCTCCTGCTCCACCTCCCACCCAAACCTCTCCTGCTCCACCTCCCACCCACGCCTCTCCTGCTCCACCTCCCACCCACGCCTCTCCTGCTCCACCTCCCACCCACGCCTCTCCTGCTCCACCTCCCACCCATGCCTCTCCTGCTCCACCTCCCACACACACCTCTCCTACTCCACCTCCCACACACACCTCTCCTGCTCCACCTCCCAAAAACACCTCTCCTGCTCCACCTCCCACACACGCCTCTCCTGCTTCACCTCCCACCCACGCCTCTCCTTCTCCACCTCCCACACACGCCTCTCCTGCTCCACCTCCCACACACGCCTCTCCTGCTCCACCTCCCACACACACCTCTCCTGCTCCACCTCCCACCCACACCCCTCCTGCTCCACCTCCCACCAACACCTCTCCTGCTCTACCTCCCACCCACACCTCTCCTGCTCCACCTCCCACACACACCTCTCCTGCTCCACCTCCCACCCACACCCCTCCTGCTCCACCTCCCACCAACACCTCTCCTGCTCCACCTCCCACCCACACCTCTCCTGCTCCACCTCCCACCCACACCTCTCCTGCTCCACCTCCCACACACACCTCTCCTGCTCCACCTCCCACCCACACCCCTCCTGCTCCACCTCCCACCAACACCTCTCCTGCTCCACCTCCCACCCACACCTCTCCTGCTCCACCTCCCACACACACCTCTCCTGCTCCACCTCCCACCCACGCCTCTCCTGCTCCACCTCCCACCCACGCCTCTCCTGCTCCACCTCCCACCCACGCCTCTCCTGCTCCACCTCCCACCCACGCCCCTCCTGCTCCACATCCCACCCACACCTCCCCTGCTCCACCTCCCACCCACGCCTCTCCTGCTCCACCTCCCACACACACCTCTCCTGCTCCACCTCCCACCCACGCCTCTCCTGCTCTACCTCCCACCCACGCCTCTCCTGCTCTACCTCCCACCCACACCTCTCCTGCTCCACCTCCCACCCACACCTCTCTTGCTCCACCTCCCACACACACCTCTCCTGCTCCACCTCCCACCCACACCCCTCCTGCTCCACCTCCCACCAACACCTCTCCTGCTCTACCTCCCACCCACACCTCTCCTGCTCCACCTCCCACACACACCTCTCCTGCTCCACCTCCCACCCACACCCCTCCTGCTCCACCTCCCACCAACACCTCTCCTGCTCCACCTCCCACCCACACCTCTCCTGCTCCACCTCCCACCCACACCTCTCCTGCTCCACCTCCCACACACACCTCGCCTGCTCCACCTCCCACCCACACCCCTCCTGTTCCACCTCCCACCAACACCTCTCCTGCTCCACCTCCCACCCACACCCCTCCTGCTCCACCTCCCACCCACGCCTCTCCTGCTCCACCTCCCACCCACACCTCCCCTGCTCCACCTCCCACCCATGCCTCTCCTGCTCCACCTCCCACCCACGCCTCTCCTGCTCCACCTCCCACACACGCCTCTCCTGCTCCACCTCCCACCCACACCTCTCCTGCTCCACCTCCCACCCACGCCTCTCCTGCTCCACCTCCCACCCACGCCTCTCCTGCTCCACCTCCCACCCACACCTCTCCTGCTCCACATCCCACCCACGCCTCTCCTGCTCCCCCTCCCCCCCACCCCTCCCCTGCTCCACCTCCCACCCACGCCTCTCCTGCTCCACCTCCCACCCACACCTCTCCTGCTCCACCTCCCACCCACACCTCTCCTGCTCCACCTCCCACCCAAACCTCTCCTGCTCCACCTCCCACCCACACCCCTCCTGCTCCACCTCCCACCCACACCTCTCCTGCTCCACCTCCCACCCACACCTCTCCTGCTCCACCTCCCACCCACGCCTCTCCTGCTCCACCCCCCACCCACGCCTCTCCTGCTCCACATCCCACCCACACCTCTCCTGCTCCACATCCCACCCACGCCTCTCCTGCTCCACCTCCCACCCACACCTCTCCTGCTCCACCTCCCACCCACACCTCTCCTGCTCCACCTCCCACCCACACCCCTCCTGCTCCACCTCCCACCAACACCTCTCCTGCTCCACCTCCCACCCACACCCCTCCTGCTCCACCTCCCACCCACATCTCTCCTGCTCCACCTCCCACCCACACCTCTCCTGCTCCACCTCCCACCCACGCCTCTCCTGCTCCACCTCCCACCCACGCCTCTCCTGCTCCACCTCCCACACACGCCTCTCCTGCTCCACCTCCCACCCACACCTCTCCTGCTCCACCTCCCACCCACACCTCTCCTGCTCCACCTCCCACCCACGCCTCTCCTGCTCCACCTCCCACCCACACCTCTCCTGCTCCACCTCCCACCCAAACCTCTCCTGCTCCACCTCCCACCCACGCCTCTCCTGCTCCACCTCCCACCCAAACCTCTCCTGCTCCACCTCCCACCCACACCTCTCCTGCTCCACCTCCCACCCACACCTCGCCTGCTCCACCTCCCACCCACGCCTCTCCTGCTCCACCTCCCACCCACGCCTCTCCTGCTCCACCTCCCACCCACGCCTCTCCTGCTCCACCTCCCACCCACGCCTCTCCTGCTCCACCTCCCACCCACACCTCTCCTGCTCCACCTCCCACCCACGCCTCTCCTGCTCCACCTCCCACCCACGCCCCTCCTGCTCCACCTCCCACCCACGCCTCTCCTGCTCTACCTCCCACCCACGCCTCTCCTGCTCCACCTCCCACCCACACCTCTCCTGCTCCACCTCCCACCCACACCTCTCCTGCTCCACCTCCCACACACACCTCTCCTGCTCCACCTCCCACCCACACCCCTCCTGCTCCACCTCCCACCAACACCTCTCCTGCTCTACCTCCCACCCACACCTCTCCTGCTCCACCTCCCACACACACCTCTCCTGCTCCACCTCCCACCCACACCCCTCCTGCTCCACCTCCCACCAACACCTCTCCTGCTCCACCTCCCACCAACACCTCTCCTGCTCCACCTCCCACCCACACCTCTCCTGCTCCACCTCCCACACACACCTCTCCTGCTCCACCTCCCACCCACACCCCTCCTGCTCCACCTCCCACCAACACCTCTCCTGCTCC
>NC_052340.1:16876810-16881810 GCF_016432855.1 Salvelinus namaycush | reverse complement strand
TAATGAATGTATTTCAATTGACTGATTTCCTTATATGCTGATGTTACTACTTTAATAACTCCTTTCTCTCTCATTCTACTGTCTGGCCTCTTTTATTGTGCTGTGAGAAAGACAGGCTAACCTTTCCTCACATATTATTTCATGGCTTTATTTTCCTGATGTATCACACGAATGTCACTTCTCTATTCTATTGTCTCTCCTCCCTCTCGCCCTCCTGTAACATCCCTCCTGTAACATCCCTCCTGTAACATCCCTCCTGTAACATCCCTCCTGTAACATCCCTCCTTTAACATCCCTCCTGTAACATCCCTCCTTTAACATCCCTCCTTTAACATCCCTCCTTTAACATCCCTCCTGTAACAACCCTCCTTTAACATCCCTCCTGTAACATCCCTTCTGTAACATCCCTCCTGTAACATCCCTTCTGTAACATCTCTCCTTTAACATCCCTCCTTTAACATCCCTCCTGTAACATCCCTCATGTAACATCCCTCCTGTAACATCCCTCCTTTAACATCCCTCCTGTAACATCCCTCCTTTATTGTGATGCATTGGTGAAAGTGACAGTGCTGCCCTGTTGGAATTTTTAATGGGTCCGTTTCTGTCGACCCAGCGATATGTTCCACGTTCCCTCCAGGGTCGGTTTACGCATGCACGCACGCACGCACGCACACACACACACACACACACACACACACACACAGAGAGAAGAAGAAGTCATATTTTCATGGAACACAGTGACTGGGTGCTGGGTGGCCGTTTCCATCCACACTGATTGAATTTGTAACCTTTGTGCCAGTGATATCAGTCTCTGCCAAAAGCCTGCATGTGTCTGTCAATGTGGGACCACCGCACTTGGTGGTGTGTGTGTGTGTGTGTGTGTGTGTGTGTGTGTGTGTGTGTGTGTGTGTGTGTGTGTGTGTGTGTGTGTGTGTGTGTGTGTGTGTGTGTGTGTTTCCTTATTTGTATGTAGTTCACTGGAACGTTCCATCTCTATCTACTTGAGTCTGTACAAGTGAAAGGTTTGTGATGTACTTAAGGTTAGGGTTGTATAGTTATGTGTCTTAGAATTCATTCAGATATACTGCAAAGTCACTATTGTGACACAGTGAAATACCGCATGAGAAGATCTCCTACTGTATTTTGCACTTTATGACCAAATAACTCCTGCAGTGTTGCCCATTTCCTTTCCAAGGCAAGAGGTAGAAATGATAGTTTTCATTAAATGAGAACATAACAAAACTCTGGCTTTTATGCCCCTATATCAATCATCAGCCGTCTGTTTTTATTTATTTATACTGCGTCAAAACACAGCCCGCAGCTCAAACACATACACGCACACGCACAGGCTGTTTGTTGGAATGGGAGATTTAGTAGTAGCCGGTAATGTTGGGGGTTTGGCTAAATGCTAGAACATTGCTAGTTAACTCACAATGACTTGAAAAGTTCTGAAATAGAAACATTATCATTGAATATAATAGACAGTAATCGATTCTGAAATATGACTGTTTTTCTGCCAAGGACTATGTCGCTGTCCACTGCCTGGGCGCTGCTCTGTGAGGAGGTGCAGTTACATCAACTGGCCAGTAGAGGGAGGTGTTGCACCACAGTAGCTCCTCATGTTATGGACAGAACTGATATACTGTAGAAGCTAAATCCTCTGATGGTATGGACTAGACACTAGAGTATTCCTAAAATCAGATCATAGATTACGGACATCTTTATTAAGAACCTGCAACAAGTTTGAGTTTGTGAGTGCATACGTAATGTAGGTATGTGCTAGGTTGTGAGTGGTGTGTGTGTGGGCTGGTGCCTGGTGGTGAAGGGCACACGGGACGTGCCAGTCCATCTGCCCTGCTGAAGTGCAGTGGGACTGGGCTAGAGCAGAGCATCACTGGCCCCCTTACCACCAGCTGCCATGGTTCTCCCTCTCCTCCCTGTCTATCACTCCCTCCTCCCCTCCCTCCATCTGCTCTCTCCTCACCCTCTCTTTCCAAAGTCCAACCTCACTTCCTTTCACTCCTCATCCCCTATTCCCCTAATACATGTGTGTGTGCATGTGTGTGTGGGTGTGTGTGCGCATGTGTGTGTGGGTGGATGCGTGTGTGCGTGTGCGTGTGTGTGCGTGCAGCAGCAGTACACAGCAGGTGAACGGATCCAGCAGTGTTATTATTTAGCTCTATATTTAGCAGGTAGTGTTATGCATGGAGGAGAGAAGAGGAGAAACACACAGAGCTCCACAGAGAGCTGGTTACCATAGAAATGAATTAAGATCTTGTACCAGCAAATAGCCTCTTTTTCACTGTTCATGGTAAACACAGACATAGAGATGTTTAGTCTCCGGCTAAACGGTGTTCTTGCCACTGTTTTATTCAATGGAATTAGCAGCCCATTGTGACATCATCATCGACAGACAGCATATTCCATTCATAGTCCTCCCAGGGATTCAGGTGAAGGTCAAGTGATGAACATTATGGAAAACAGAGCTCCATCCGTTACAGCTAGCCTTGGTTCCTTGTCTTCTTTAGTCAACTTGTTATTGTTTTGCCTTGGCAGCAATGTAGATTTTGTTGAATAGACATGGCCTATTACCCAGGCAAAAACACAGTAGAAAATAGCTGACTTTATGACCTCGTTGATGGATGGTGATGGATGTGGGTTTTCTCTGTGGTGTTGTTGTATGGAGACACCCGGGTCCCTCCATTTGACAAAACCCCCAGGCTCAGTTTGCTCCCACACTGTTAAATAGTCTCATATTTACTCTAAATGATCATCATAGTTGACCTTTGTGTCTTACGTAGTAGTTGATCATCCTCTACGGCTCTATGTAACAACATGGAGGACTAGGATGAGGTCAGGCATTATATTTCAAATGTTGTCTTAAAATGTTTGAATTTATGATTAACTTTGAAATATGTAGATTTGGGGAACAATTTTATTTTTAGTCCTGCATTGCTGTTTCCATTAATGATACAAAGCCCCACTCCCTCTGTGCTGATAAAACAGAATACCACCTAATACATCAATGGTGACGTATGGTAATTATGCTAATACAACATAAGGTTGTACTAATTGTGACACGCCTGCCAGTCCTTGATTGACAGAATCCTTAGTGGCCTTTTCACCTTCCAGCACTCAGGAACAATCTTCTTTTCTTTACACCAAATACTAAAATAACATATGAACAACAACTTACAGATGAACACAAACAACGACTACATCTCCTCTGCCCAGACCCACATGTTCACACCCTCCTCCCTAGTGCCTGCATTATGGTTTGCCACAAGGCCTTAAATCTGTCTCGGTCGCCCAGGCTATTTCAATAATAAATCATTCGATTTTTCCATTGTGTTAATGATGGCGGTTTGATTTAATTCCAAGTTTGACATTTTTAGTTTACTTTTTTCAGGAACAATCTAACCCCAGAAATATAATTTATAGAACAGACAACCATTTCTATTCCATTTCCATTCCATTTGAATCATAGCAGCAGAATGACTGAATTAATATCTATAATGTTGATTACTGCTCTATACATGAAAGCACTATGGTCTGTCTGGTCTGTCTGTATGGCTTTCTGTCTCTGGCTGTGTGAAGGACGTGTGTACTGTATGACCCCAGTATAATGGGAGAGGGATAGACAGGTCTGTCTCTGGTTGTGTGAAGGACGTGTGTACTGTATGACCCCAGTATAATGGGAGAGGGATAGACAGGTCTGTCTCTGGCTGTGTGAAGGACGTGTGTACTGTATGACCCCAGTATAATGGGAGAGGGATAGACAGGTCTGTCTCTGGCTGTGTGAAGGACGTGTGTACTGTATGACCCCAGTATAATGGGAGAGGGATAGACAGGTCTGTCTCTGGCTGTGTGAAGGATGTGTGTACTGTATGACCCCAGTATAATGGGAGAGGGATAGACAGGTCTGTCTCTGGCTGTGTGAAGGACGTGTGTACTGTATGACCCCAGTATAATGGGAGAGGGATAGACAGGTCTGTCTCTGGCTGTGTGAAGGACGTGTGTACTGTATGACCCCAGTATAATGGGAGAGGGATAGACAGGTCTGTCTCTGGCTGTGTGAAGGACGTGTGTACTGTATGACCCCAGTATAATGGGAGAGGGATAGACAGGTCTGTCTCTGGCTGTGTGAAAGACGTGTGTACTGTATGACCCCAGTATAATGGGAGAGGGATAGACAGGTCTGTCTCTGGCTGTGTGAAGGACGTGTGTACTGTATGACCCCAGTGTAATGGGAGAGGGATAGACAGGTCTGTCTCTGGCTGTGTGAAGGATGTGTGTACTGTATGACCCCAGTATAATGGGAGAGGGATAGACAGGTCTGTCTCTGGCTGTGTGAAGGACGTGTGTACTGTATGACCCCAGTATAATGGGAGAGGGATAGACAGGTCTGTCTCTGGCTGTGTGAAAGACGTGTGTACTGTATGACCCCAGTATAATGGGAGATGGATAGACAGGTCTGTCTCTGGCTGTGTGAAGGACGTGTGTACTGTATGACCCCAGTATAATGGGAGAGGGATAGACAGGTCTGTCTCTGGCTGTGTGAAGGACGTGTGTACTGTATGACCCCAGTATAATGGGAGAGGGATAGACAGGTCTGTCTCTGGCTGTGTGAAGGACGTGTGTACTGTATGACCCCAGTATAATGGGAGAGGGATAGACAGGTCTGTCTCTGGCTGTGTGAAAGACGTGTGTACTGTATGACCCCAGTATAATGGGAGAGGGATAGACAGGTCTGTCTCTGGCTGTGTGAAGGACGTGTGTACTGTATGACCCCAGTGTAATGGGAGAGGGATAGACAGGTCTGTCTCTGGCTGTGTGAAGGATGTGTGTACTGTATGACCCCAGTATAATGGGAGAGGGATAGACAGGTCTGTCTCTGGCTGTGTGAAGGACGTGTGTACTGTATGACCCCAGTATAATGGGAGAGGGATAGACAGGTCTGTCTCTGGCTGTGTGAAAGACGTGTGTACTGTATGACCCCA
>NC_052340.1:16689310-16874310 GCF_016432855.1 Salvelinus namaycush | reverse complement strand
CCCCCTCCCTCCCCCTCTCTGTGTGTTAACTGTACAGACCCAGAGGTCTCTCTCTGTCTTCAGACCCCAACCACATGATCTTCAGCAATCCCACTTTACCCAGCAACAAGCCCTAATTGATCATTCATGTCTGATTGAGAACCGGTGTATATAAAGAATAGCAGATTGATACAATTATGAATAGCCCCGGCTCTGGGATTTATTCATCGGGGCTTAACTGAGGTCGTCAAGGCAAAATTAGCTGCACACCGCACGAGCTGCACACCGCACGAGCTGCACACCGCACGAGCTGCAACTGAGGAGTGTTGCATTCCAGCATGGTTTCCAGAATGCTGCGTGATAGTTTTTGCTTTGTGTGAAAATATATTGGGTAAGGAGATGGTTGTCTCTAAGATGAAGACTGATCACTGGGGAAGTAAGTTATGCCAATCACTGATACCCATACTGCTGAATGATCACCAGTCCTATATAGGAAAAGCTCTCCATGGTAGGAACACTATGATAAAACCATCATCATAAAACCTCCAGTCTGTCTGTCTGATATCCACTCGCTGGACTCAGCAGACAGGAAGTCTGGAGACAATGGACAGGATATGAGGGTGAATATGGTCCATCAGAGACCTGTAGCCACTATAGCCTTTGTACGACTTATTCACAAGATCTCATAGTTTCCCTTCAAAATTCAACGTATTATGGATGAATGTCTATTTCTGATGCATTCGTTCCGTGTAGTTACAGGGTTAAAACAGAAACAACTCAAAGGGTTAAGTTTAGGTATTCATTCAGAGTGGTTAAAGTTAAGTCTATGCTTTGCGGAAGGCTTGAAACGAAATAATGAAAAATGAGGCGCTATTACCATCGGTATTCACAGTAATGTCCGGGTTTACCATCAATATTCAGAGTAATGTCCGGGTTTACCTCCAGTATTCACAGTAATGTCAGGGTTTACCATCAGTATTCACAGTAATGTCAGGGTTTACCTCCAGTATTCACAGTAATGTCAGGGTTTACCATCAGTATTCACAGTAATGTCAGGGTTTACCATCAGTATTCACAATAATGTCAGGGTTTACCATCAGTATTCACAGTTTTGTCAGAGTTCACAGTAAAGTGCAGTGGTCTAAGCAGCATGCTCTGGCAAGGAGCATCACCAGTTCGCTCCCAGTGCTAGCTAATTATTGTTCTTTTTTTCTGGTAAGTGCAAGAAGGTATGTAATCAAAGTCTTCAGGACCTTTTCAAACATCAGAAATCACAGTGTGTTTCTAGTGATCAGCCTGGACTTATTAGGGAGTAATGTATGAAAATGAGTAGGAGTGTATAGGTGGGTAAAGGGAAGGTGTTGTCTAGCTGTGTGATGGTAACAGCTCACTGAAATGAGCCATGCCTTCCTGTGCTCCTTTTCACCATCGCTCACTGGCAACAATGTTTTATTAATAGGAGAAAGAGCAGTGATGTTCACGGTAATAGAGGAGAAACACACACACTGAGGAGAAAGAACGAGGAAAGGGGAAATTGCATCTCCTTATTAAATTTGCAACTTAGAATAAGTAATGCACCTGTCATCCGTGTGTGTGTGTGTGATGCTTGTGTGTGTGTGTGTGTGTGTGTGTGTGTGTGTGTGTGTGTGTGTGTGTGATGCTTGTGTGTGTGTGAGTGCAATTTCCTTGGGTAGAGAGCAGAGGAACAACCTGCAGCTCTGTATGCGTGCAGCCTAATTTCCCCCATAATCCGCCCCTCCCATTATCTGCATAATCCTTATCCTCCGTGGATTCTACATTAAGGAGAGAGGGAAGAGAGAAAAGGAGGGAAGAGATGGAGAGAGAAAGGGGGAGGATGAAGCTTCACTCTCGTTTAAATGTCAGACCATTCATGCTCTGCTGCTTTTTGAATTATTTACGTTGTGTTTGTTCTAACTATCCTTCTCTTTATCTTCTCTCTCTCTCTCTTTCTCTCTCTCTATGTCCCCTGCCCGCATCACCGCTTCTTCTTTTATTACGTCTTTTAGAAGAGCTAGCCACAGTAAATGAGCTTATTGAACTCCAAACATTTTATCTGTCTGACCAAACCGACCAGCCTGACTGATAGCAGTAGCTGGTGAGCCGTGGGGAAACCTGACTGACAGAATGTGGAGTGGGAGAGCTGATTGGACGTGTGTGTTCTGTCACCGTGGCCTTGTTCGCGTAAAGCTCTGATTCTGTTTTACTACTGAACACGCAGTCTATCGCTGTAAGGAGAGAGAGAGGGAATTTGGTTTCGCAGTTTATTGCTTTGGCATTTGTAGACTCCAGAAGTCCCAGCAAGCGAGGAGGAAAAATGAAGAGAGCGTATCTAACAGAGGGGAGATAAAAAGAGGAGAAAGAGCTCGTTCTCATTTCCCTCAGAGTGGTCTGGTCTCCGGAGGATGATTAAATGATTTCTGATTAATGAAAAGATGGAGCAGACTTGCCTCGCTGTTCCTGTCTTCCTCTGCTCTCTAAAACACAGCAAGGCCCGACAGAATCCATCTTCATAATGACATCTTGGAGGAAGAAATGATTTGAAAGTAGATGAAACACAAACATTCTCTCTCTCTCTCTCTCTCTCTCTCTCTCTCTCTCTCTCTCTCTCTCTCTCTCTCTCTCTCTCTCTCTCTTCCTCTAGCTACAGTATTATCATCACAGAAGCACTGTTAACACTTTATTTGGGTAGTCCATCTGTAGATGCTCTGCAGACTATCAGTAATATTTCAACTATCTACTAACCCTAGCTCAAACCCTAACCATAACCCTTATCCTAATCCTAAACTTAACCCCTATCCTAATCCTAACCATAACCCTTATCCTAATCCTAAACTTAACCCTTATCCTAATCCTAACCATAACCCTTATCCTAATCCTAAACTTAACCCTTATCCTAATCCTAACCATAACCCTTATCCTAATCCTAACCATAACCCTTATCCTAATCCTAACCATAACCCTTATCCTAATCCTAAACTTAACCCTTATCCTAACCCTTATTCTAAAACTGACCCTAACCCTAAATGTAACATTAGCAAGCAGTTGCTTATCAACAGGTAGTCAGTTGCTTATCAACAGGTAGTCAGTTGCTTATCAACAGGTAGTCAGTTGCTTATCAACAGGTAGTCAGTTGCTTATCAGTAGATAGTCTGTTGATAGTATGACCATCTGTAGAGGATATACAGATGGATATTCGAGACTATCCAACTAAAGTGTGAACGAAGCACTTTGCAGGGGAGCAGATAGTACTTAATAAAGCAAATGCATGACCTTTTCTTATAGTACACAGTCACAACCTTCAAGTCTCACCATTGACCTTTCAAATTTGGGAGAACGAAAGTTCCCATTTGTCTAGAAATTCATATATTGAAAAGATATTGAATTGTTTTCTGGAAATAGTTTCTCTGCTGGCGCAATTGTGACGTATTAGATTGTCATATTATTCACTGAATATACTAGTTTATGACTTGCAGTCGTGTTGGTTCTGTCTGACTGAGTAGAGCGATAGGCACAAGCCACACGACTGAGGGAGAGTTGTACCTTCTCAGCTGCTGCTTAAAAGCCTCTGTCCCTGAAAGAGAGGGAGGGAGGAATAAAGAGGGAAGGAGGGAGGGGGGCCATGTAGTGTGTAGCTTCTTTACGCCTCATTGGCCCAGTAAACTGATATTGGCTGTGCACTCTTTAACATCACAACAATCACATCAACATCTCTGGGGCCCCACCGCAATTACCATCATCAGCTATAACTCTGCCCTTGTTATTCAGCCCGTGACTGTATTTGCAATTTAAATAATGTTTTCCCCCCTAACTGTTTTTGCATTAGTGAGAGAGAGAGCAGTAGGGAGAGAGAGAGAGAGCAGTAGGGAGAGAGAGAGAGAGAGCAGTAGGGAGGGAGAGAGAGAGCAGTAGGGAGAGAGAGAGAGTGAGGGAGAGCTGAGATAGAGCGAGAGAGAGAGGAGGAGGGAGAGCAGAGAGGGAGAGAGGAGGGAGAGCTGAGATAGAGGAGGAGGGAGAGCAGAGAGGGAGAGAGGAGGGAGAGCAGAGAGGGAGAGAGGAGGGAGAGCAGCAGAGAGAGAGGAGGGAGAGCAGCAGAGAGAGAGGGGAGGGAGAGCAGCAGAGAGAGAGTGAGGAGGGAGAGCAGCAGAGAGAGAGTGAGGAGGGAGAGCAGTAGAGAGAGAGAGAGGAGGGAGAGCAGCAGAGAGAGAGAGGAGGGAGAGCAGCAGAGAGAGAGTGAGGGGGTAGAGCAGCAGAGAGAGAGAGAGGAGGGAGAGCAGCAGGGAGAGAGAGAGAGAGAGCAGGAGAGAGAGAGAGAGAGAGCAGTAGGGAGGGAGAGAGAGAGCAGTAGGGAGGGAGAGAGAGTGAGGGAGAGCTGAGATAGAGCGAGAGAGAGAGGAGGAGGGAGAGCAGAGAGGGAGAGAGGAGGGAGAGCTGAGATAGAGCGAGGGAGAGGAGGAGGGAGAGCAGAGAGGGAGAGAGGAGGGAGAGCAGCAGAGAGAGAGGAGGGAGAGCAGCAGAGAGAGAGAGGAGGGAGAGCAGCAGAGAGAGAGGAGGGAGAGCAGCAGAGAGAGAGGAGGGAGAGCAGCAGAGAGAGAGAGGAGGGAGAGCAGCAGAGAGAGAGTGAGGAGGGAGAGCAGCAGAGAGAGAGTGAGGAGGGAGAGCAGTAGAGAGAGAGAGAGAGGAGGGAGAGCAGCAGAGAGAGAGAGGAGGGAGAGCAGCAGAGAGAGAGTGAGGAGGTAGAGCAGCAGAGAGAGAGAGAGGAGGGAGAGCAGCAGAGAGAGAGAGAGGAGGGAGAGCAGCAGAGAGAGAGAGGATTGGAGATGCAGAGCAGGCCTGTTTGGTAGTAGTTTATATGTCCTCTCTTCTCCCAGCTAGCGTCATCCCGTCAGAGATTGAGCGAGGCCCGCTGAGAGTTAGGGAGACGTGGGGGGGGGGGGGGGGGGGGGTGTATGAGTACAGGTTGTTTACATATGAGGTAGAGAGACGGAGAGAAAAGCTGGAGATGAGGCTCAGGTCCATGGCTGTCAGCGGGGAGAAAGTGGGGAGGGAGATACAGATTAGAGAGCGTGATGAGAGGGGAGGGGTTAGAGGAACTCAGGTAGAGTGCTGTCAAGGAGTAGTGAGAGGGATGAGAGGGGTGAGAGGGGGTGGAGGGATGCAAGAAGGGAGTGAGGGGTGAGGAGAGGCAGAGGGGTGAGCAGGAGTATCATCGCTGGAGTAACCTGCGTTTCCCCCGGTAACATCAGATGGTGCGACGGTATGCCAGCCTGTCACAGAGCACGGAAGGACTTCACAGAAACTCTCAGAGATACGTTGCGATTCACAGATTTAGAGAACGTCTCTCAGAGAGCGAAAGAGAGGAAGCAGCTTTCAGAGAGAGGGGGAGAGAGAAGGAAGGAGGGAGAGAGCTGATAATTAGGATGAAAAACAGTGTTTCTAGTTCCGTCGAGAAGCGGAGGATGTCAAGTTGAAGTGTACTAATTTTACCCAGCATGCCTTGCCAACCGGGGAGCTGAAAAGAAGTGGCACTCAGAGGTGAAGCGGGTGACACAGGGGTGACAGAAGGGAGGGGGGAGCTAGGTTAGTATTTCTGATTCTTACATTCGGGTGTGGAAGGCAAAATAAACGTGTTTTATACAATACTTAGTTTGTGCACAATCCTAACATGAAAGAATTGCACACAGCTTAAAGTTTAAACTTTTAATCAATGCATAATTTACACAAAACCTATTTCCCAATAAGGATTCTGCCCATATAGCACTCAGTACACCTCAGTATTGTTTTGCTATTTGTATATTGCTCTGAGAGCTTGCCTGTAAAACTCGAGGGGTTTACTCCCTGTACCAGTGGGATTGACACCACCCACTTTCCCATAAATATGGCTTTGCATCAAAGTATCGTCTAGAAATCCTGTTTCCCTGTCTGGCTGTTGACACAGAATTCTTGCAGCTTTAATTTGACTGCAGAACATACACCTCCCCCTCACCCGTTAGTGTCGTCTTGCCACCTCAGTCAACTTCGGGGTCATGAACTCTGCTAGCTGAGACTCTGGGAAAACACACTTTCTAAGGACTCTGGGAAATTGTGTGTCTGTCTGTACAGTGTGTGTGTGTTCCTCAGTTCCTCTGTGGAAAGAGGAAAGAGAAATCCTCAGATACTGTACTGAAATGCTGAAATCCAACTTTGAATGCCTTGCAGTTTATGATCATTGGTTTAAATAAACTGGGACTAAGAATAGCAAAAGATGGAACATTTATCAGGTAAGTCTAAAGCGATGGGAAGTTTTGGGAGGTATTTTGTTCGTAGCTACTGAGAGAGTGGTATTGATTATAGTTATGGAAATCACAGTCTTGCCAGACATAATTGCTATTGTTCTCCTCCTGTCCTTCATTTGAGTTATTAGTTCATTGTCTCCAATGCACACCAGCTATTTTGGTCATCTGCATAGATAAATATTTCATTGAGGTAATTTCCATTCTCCGTATAGCAATTGTCTCTAGCCATAAAGGAAACTCTATGGAAATGGATCTGTCCTTGGCAATGTAAATGTATTCAAATCACACTACATAAATCACGTCATCTAATATAGTGCAATGCCACTCATTTGCATATGTTTCAGAGTTTTTTACAAATTCAATAACGTGCTTTTACAACCGGCGACGCAGGCGGGACGATATCCCTGAATACATGATACAAAGAGGAGGCGCTGGAGAGAGAGAGAGATGGGGGGAATGGGTAGAGAGAGAGAGAGATGGGGGGAATGGGTAGAGAGAGAGAGAGATGGGGGGGAATGGGTAGAGAGAGAGAGAGATGGGGGGGAATGGGTAGAGAGAGAGAGAGATGGGGGGAATGGGTAGAGAGAGAGAGAGAGATGGGGGGAATGGGTAGAGAGAGAGAGATGGGGGGAATGGGTAGAGAGAGAGAGAGATGGGGGGGAATGGGTAGAGAGAGAGAGAGAGAGATGGGGGGAATGGGTAGAGAGAGAGAGAGATGGGGGGAATGGGTAGAGAGAGAGAGATGGGGGGAATGGGTAGAGAGAGAGAGAGAGAGATGGGGGGCAATGGGTAGAGAGAGAGAGAGATGGGGGGAATGGGTAGAGAGAGAGAGAGATGGGGGGGAATGGGTAGAGAGAGAGAGATGGGGGGAATGGGTAGAGAGAGAGAGAGAGAGATGGGGGGGAATGGGTAGAGAGAGAGAGAGATGGGGGGAATGGGTAGAGAGAGAGAGAGATGGGGGGAATGGGTAGAGAGATAGAGATGGGGGGAATGGGTAGAGAGAGAGAGAGAGATGGGGGGGAATGGGTAGAGAGAGAGAGATGGGGGGAATGGGTAGAGAGAGAGAGAGATGGGGGGGAATGGGTAGAGAGAGAGAGATGGGGGGGAATGGGTAGAGAGAGAGAGAGATGGGGGGGAATGGGTAGAGAGATAGAGAGATGGGGGGAATGGGTAAAGAGAGAGAGAGATGGGGGGGAATGGGTAGAGAGAGAGAGAGATGGGGGGGAATGGGTAGAGAGAGAGAGCGATGGGGGGGAATGGGTAGAGAGAGAGAGAGAGAGATGGGGGGGAATGGGTAGAGAGAGAGAGAGAGAGAGAGATGGGGGGAATGGGTAGAGAGAGAGAGAGAGATGGGGGAATGGGTAGAGAGAAAGAGAGAGATGGGGGGAATGGGTTGAGAGAGAGAGAGATGGGGGGGAATGGGTAGAGAGAGAGAGATGGGGGGAATGGGTAGAGAGAGAGAGAGAGATGGGGGGAATGGGTAGAGAGAGAGAGATGGGGGGAATGGGTAGAGAGAGAGAGATGGGGGGGAATGGGTAGAGAGAGAGAGATGGGGGGAATGGGTAGAGAGAGAGAGAGAGATGGGGGGGAATGGGTAGAGAGAGAGAGAGATGGGGGGAATGGGTAGAGAGAGAGAGAGATGGGGGGAATGGGTAGAGAGAGAGAGAGATGGGGGGAATGGGTAGAGAGAGAGAGAGATGGGGGGGAATGGGTAGAGAGAGAGAGAGAGAGAGATGGGGGGAATGGGTAGAGAGAGAGAGAGATGGGGGGGAATGGGTAGAGAGAGAGAGATGGGGGGAATGGGTAGAGAGAGAGAGAGAGAGAGATGGGGGAGATCTTCTCTCAGAGGAAGCCCACCCCGCTGAGCGTCCCTTTCCGACACATGTCCTTTGATCGTGGTCATGTTTAATCAGAACATGAAAGATAACACCCTGACCTTCTCCACAAGTCAATAACACATATCTCTGTCCCAGCGGCATTTAAAACCTGTTTCATCTAAACCTAATTGAAAGCAATGGTGTGTGTTTTAAGCCAGTTAGAAAGCCTCAACACAGTGAGTTTGGTGTTTTGATATGTGTTGGTATGTACAGATACTCTCAGATCCAAACGGTTCTTTTAAAGGTGGCTTTGATGAGCTTTCAAAGGTATCATTAGAGGAAAGGTAACAGTATAAAGACAAATGTTGGTGTTTTGCTCCTACTGTGACAGCTTCAGGAGGTAGCTTTCCTCTAATGTAGTACAAAAAAAAAAAAAAAGTATGAATGTATGTACTTGTAAGTCGCTCTGGATAAGAGCGTCTGATAAATGACTTAAATGTAAATGTAAATGTAGCTTAAGCACTGCGTTAACAACCTCCTGCGGTGTGTTCAATATCAGATTATGTGCGTGCTATATTAGGTTATGGGAAGGTACAAGTAAATGCATAATAAAGGAAACATTTGAGTAAATTAGGGATTCAAAGTATATTGAAAGCAGGTGCTTCCACACAGCTGTGGGTCCGGAGTTAATGAAGCAATTAACATCCCATCATGCTTAGAGTCATGTATAAAAATGGTGAACGGTGTCACATCCCTCCAATAGAGTTCCAGACACTTGTAGGATCTATGTCAAGGTGCATTGAAGCTGTTCTGGCAATTCGTGGTGGCCCAACACACTATTAAAACACTTTATGTTGGTGTTTCCTTTATTTTGGCAGCTACCTGTATGTTACATGTAGGATGCTTTACTGCCTGAAAGAAGCAGAGAGACAGAGAGGGAAGAGATTGGACAAATAGAGAGATGGACAAAGCAAAGAAATCCGACAAGGGAATGGAGAAGTTATTGTGTTTATGTGTGGAGTTAGAAAGAAGATAATCATGTACGTAAACAGAGAGTTGACAGTTTTACGGGACAGAAGGAGAAATATATATTTATGAGGAGTTTGCGAAACTATCGCCATGTTCCAAGTGCCTAACAACAACCACAGCTTGGAGCTGTGTCGTAATAAAACGGTATGGGGGAAAAGAGTAAATTATGACATTTTGAAATTTTGAGTTTCACTTAGCGGTTGCCCTCCCACCGCTAGCTAGATGCCAGATCCCATCATATGTTGGCCATCCCATCAGGAACATTTCACAATCTAGCCCTCTTCAGAAAATGAAATCCCTTCTTCTCTTTCCTCTTTTAATATGGCAGCCATCCATTTCTGGCCCCTATTCCAGCAGATCTCTAATCCAGCTGTTCTCTGCCCTCCCATCGTATTCAGAGGATGAAATGAATCCATCCTAATTGAATCAGATTGGTGGGAGGGGATCATCATCACCAGTGACATTAAGAGTGTGTGATCTAACTGGATGTCTCCATTCGGCATGCAGAGGAGGAGGTTAATATGGCTAGTACAGTAATGAACCGTTTGGATGGTTATATAGTAGTGGAATTTCTTCTTGCACACGCACTCAGGAAAACACACACACACTCACTCACTCACTCACATAATCACTCCTTCACTCTCACACACGCACGCAGGAAAACACACACACACACACACACTCACTCACTCACATAATCACTCCTTCACTCTCACACACGCACGCAGGAAAACACACACACACACACATGCACACGGTCTGTGTGTGCAATTAACATAGTTGCAGGAGAGCATTCTCTGCATATTTCCTGTGAGTCAGTAAATGGAGGTTATGTTTCTCTTCTAGGGATCTGCCCTGCGGTCTGTCTCACTCACAATCCACACGTAGCCTCCATTACACACTACCCACTCCAACTGCTCTGAGGCTGGCCAGCACAATAATGGAGAGGATTTCTCCTCAGTCAGCACATAATGGGACTATTCGATTGATGGAGTTGTTTGTATTTCCTGATTTTACACACAACTGGGATGAACTTATACAGAATGGGCTCCTAGAAAGTGTCTGCTTTTACATCATGTTATTATTGATGGGGTCTGACTCTGTGGCACTGTGTGTGTATAAATATGTGATGGTGACTGGCAGGGTTGGGGAGTAACAGATTACAAAAAAACGGTAACTGTAATCCGTTACGTTACCAGCTAAATATTGTAATCAGATTACAGCTGCTTTTGAAAAACTAGATGATTACTTCGAGGATTACTTTAGAATTCAGAAAGGATGTTTGCGGAAAAAAATCTTTGACACTTCTCTGTTTTCTCAATGACATTCAAATCAGCATTGAAAAAAGGCGCAAGTTTAAGGTGGTTCCACCTGAGCGAGTCTGACCACAAGTCAGAGACCACTATGACAACACGCCAAATGTGTTTGATGGCCTGCTGGATGGCCTGCACAAATGTGTTTGTGGCCTGCTGGAGGTCATTTTGCAGGGCTCTGGCAGTGCTCCTCCTTGCACAAAGGCGGAGGTAGCGGTCCTGCTGCTGGGTTGTTGCCCTCCTACGGCCTCCTCCACGTCTCCTGATGTACTGGCCTGTCTCCTGGTAGCGCCTCCATGCTCTGGACACTACGCTGACAGACACAGCAACCCTTCTTGCCACAGCTCGCATTGATGTGCCATCCTGGATGAGCTGCACTACCTGAGCCACTTGTGTGGGTTGTAGACTCCGTCTCATGCTACCACTAGAGTGAAAGCACCGCCAGCATTCAAAAGTGACCAAAACATCAGCCAGGAAGCATAGGAACTGAGAAGTGGTCTGTGGTCACCACCTGCAGAACCACTCCTTTATTGGGGGTGTCTTGCTAATTGCCTATAATTTCCACCTTTTGTCTATTCCATTTGCACAACAGCATGTGAAATTTATTGTCAATCAGTGTTGCTTCCTAAGTGGACAGTTTGATTTCACAGAAGTTTGATTTCACCCCGCTCCTCCGCTCTCTCCACTGGCTTCCAGTTGAAGCTCGCATCCGCTACAAGACCATGGTGCTTGCCTACGGAGCTGTGAGGGGAACGGCACCTCCGTACCTTCAGGCTCTGATCAGGCCCTACACCCAAACAAGGGCACTGCGTTCATCCACCTCTGGCCTGCTCGCCTCCCTACCTCTGAGGAAGTACAGTTCCCGCTCAGCCCAGTCAAAACTGTTCGCTGCTCTGGCACCCCAATGGTGGAACAAACTCCCTCACGACGCCAGGTCAGCGGAGTCAATCACCACCTTCCGGAGACACCTGAAACCCCACCTCTTTAAGGAATACCTAGGATAGGATAAAGTAATCCTTCTAACCCCCCCCCCCCCCCCCCCCCCCCTTAAAAGATTTAGATGCACTATTGTAAAGTGGCTGTTCCACTGGATATCATATGGTGAATGCACCAATTTGTAAGTCGCTCTGGATAAGAGCGTCTGCTAAATGACTTAAATGTAAATGTAAATGTAAGTGTGATTGACTTGGAGTTACATTGTGTTGTTTAAGTGTTCCCTTTATTTTTTTGAGCAGTGTATATATTTGTAAAGATATAATTTAATCGTATTATTTTATGTAAAAAAATGTAACCTTTATTTAACTAGGCAAGTCAGTTAAGAACAAATTCTTATTTTCAATGACGGCCTACTGGGGAACAGTTGGTTAACTGCCTTGTTCAGGGCAGAACGACAGATTTTTTACCTTTGTCAGCTCGGGGATTTGATCTGGCCCAACGCTCTAACCACTAGGCTACCTTCCACCCTATGTAGTAGAAAGTGATGGGTTAGAAGAAGCCTACATAACCAACCCATAAAGTAAAATTTAACACCCATACTGTATATGGCCAGCTATGTAAACTTTAACATTGATTTAACCTGCAATAGATGTCGGTAACATACATTTTTGTCTTCTTCTAATGCCTCTTAAGGGGAAAGTAATCTAAAAGTAACTGAATGTAATCAGATTGCGTTACTGAGTTTGGGTAATCCAAAAGTTACGTTATTGATTACAATTTTGGACAGGTAACAAGTAACTAACGGATTACATTTAGAAAGTAACCTACCCAACCCTGGTGACTGGCACTGTGTGTGTATAAATCTGTGATGGGGACTGGCACTGTGTGTGTATAAATCTGTGATGGTGACTGGCACTGTGTGTGTATAAATCTGTGATGGTGACTGGCACTGTGTGTATAAATCTGTGATGGGGACTGGCACTGTGTGTGTATAAATCTGTGATGGTGACTGGCACTGTGTGTGTATAAATCTGTGATGGGGACTGGCACTGTGTGTGTATAAATCTGTGATGGTGACGGATTTTGCCGGTGCCGTCATTGTAAATAAGAATGACTTGCCTAGTTAAATAAAGGTTACATTTAAAAAATATATATATACATCTGTGATGGTGACTGGCACTGTGTGTAAAAAGCTGTGATGGTGACTTAGCTTGGTCTATCTCTTCTACCTCATCTGTACAGCAGGGCCCCCGTTGTGGAGCAGAAAGACTTTGGCTCCTGAGAAACGTTATCTCCTAACGGGCCATGGCACCTCCTGTAGCGCTCAGCAGCCGCACAGACACCATGCTCACAGTGGGGGAGACACGCACACACGCAGATCAGCATCACACACCGACCTCCTTATCTCTGAACACAAATTACAGCACTGCCTGTAATTTAGTGCAGAGGGGAGGAGGAGAGAAGAAGGAGAGGGGGGGAGGAGTCATTGGACTATGAGGCTGACCTTTGTACAACACTTGAATGTAAAATTCAATATAAAGCTAGGATAAAGAGAAGAGAAGAACCAGGTTTAGAATGCAAATGGAACCCTTTCATGTTTTTGCTTTCTATTCCAGTTTTTTTGTTCTTTGATTCCCTTCCAAAAATAACAGGCGCAAATGTCCTTATGGGATATGGGCTCATAGGCTAGTGTTAGGGTTCTAGGCTAGTGTTAGGTTTCTAGGCTAGTGTTAGGGTTCTAATTGGTCTGCGTATCATTCAGCCGGGTTTGAGTTGTAACTGTCTTTCTCATTGTTTGTGCTTCAGTCAGATGGTGGATTGACGAGGTGAGAGAGGAGTGTCTTCTTTCACTACACTGTTAACCTACTGCACACCACACCTTTCCCATTGTAGGACTATATCCTTTACAGTAAAGCTTAATCAGTGTGTGCATATGTTTTTGTACATTTGTGTGTGTGTGTGTGTGTGTGTGTGTGTGTGCATGTGGGATTTAACAGCATATAAAGTAGGGAGGGTAGGCTTTTATTGATAATGAGGTACAATTATGAGCACCTTGTCTGGGTTGGGAGTGGGAGGAGGGGAGGGGGGCTGGTAGCTAGACAGAGAGGTTTTTGAACAGGCTTTATACCCTCAGCACCTAGTTACAGTTGCTCTAGGACTTCCTTTAAACAGTGATTGACATGAACCTGCATCAGGTGTGGTCTCCCCTTGCTAACCCTTAATCAGTTAGTCAGTCTCCTATAACCATGACTCATAGAGTGCTTTGGCTTTAATAGCAGAGGTCAAATGCTTTTAACATTGACCTGGTAATTCCTTAGAGGTCAAGCAAAGAGGCCATGTCACATGACACTGATGGGGTCAGGGGTCAGACTACTGAGTCCTTCACCTTTGGGAACCACCCAATGATCCTCAAGGGTGTCTGAGATACATTTGATGTATCAAGAAGGAAAGGGTTTACAGTATATGGTATACTGCCCCCCGTGTTTTAACCTGCCCCATAATGCATTGGTTCAGCTATGAAGGCTATTGCAGACATTTCTGACCACATTTCTGAGTGGTCAGAAACCTCAGTGAATGAACCGAGGTAAAGGAAGTCTGATGATTGATGAGGGATCCATGGGAACTCACATCCTCCCAGTAACTCAGGACATATCCCCAGGAATGATCCCCAGTGGCATTTAGCAGAGCTATAATCATACATCTATACGCTATAACCGGGTCAAAGCCTCCATCATTCAGGTAGCTTTACAGATAACCGTATATCTGGGGGTATAATGCAGAAAGCCTCGGTCACCCACTTAGCTCGTACCAGCTTTGTTACCTAAGCTCAATTACAACCTGCAATGAGCTCAGAAGACAGAACTCCTGCCATTAGGACCCTGCCATCGACAGTTTCACTGTAAGCAGTGGCAGCAATCACCTCTGATAAGAGGATTATGGGGCTGAGGAGGAATCCTCCCCGTCCTCAACACATACTATTAGGCCAACTCCTATAGCCACAAAGAGTGTCTGTCTCTCATCTGTCCCCTGTTCTCTAGCTCTACTCATCTCTCACTCTTCTCTTTCTGTCTGGTGTCCTCTGTTCACTCTTTCTCCCCTCATCCACTTTTATTTTTACCTTCCTCTATCCTTCTTCTTTCTTCTGCTGTCTCCTCCCTTCACTCCCCTCTCTTCATGCCCCCTCCCTCTGTCGTCAGTAACTCATCAATGCGCCGGCACGGGGTAATATCCTTGCTTGCATTCTTCATAAACTTTACTGTCTGGTGGAAGGCTTTTTTTCTCCTCTTTTTAGTGCAGTCAATTTAAAGCTTGGGAAATATATGTTCAGCGCCCCCGTCTTAATGTCTGCGGAATGGCTGTGTGCTGTAAAAGGGACCTTAATTGCACTGTGACACAATGGGAGCTGGCACAGTGACGGTCCCCATGGACCCCAGCACAAGAGGGGACAATGAGTCAGAGAGAGAGAGAGAGACACATTGCCACTGCCTCACTTTTCTACTGTGTCAGCTACACACTGGCTCTGTGGTCTGGTGAATGCATAAAGCAATGCAAATTAAAGGGATATAGGCCTACAATAATTTACAGATAAGGGGGAATTTTCACATGTTAGTGTTCTCATGTTGTGTGGTACATGTCTATTTTGGTGTCTCGCTAACCCTGTACCCCCAAAACCTTGAACTGGTACTCTTATTTTTCTTACCTGGAGGAAACACGCTAATTTTAAAATGAAAAATATTCACTGTTCATATAGTAATGTTCCTGGTTGTGTTCTTCTTCTGCATACCAATAGGTGCATTAAACAGACACTGTGTTGCAGCAGAGATGGCCTCTATGTCAATGAGTCTTAATGGCCGCTCTTTGAGTTGACATCTGAAAACGTGAGCTGTTGAAGATGAAACACAGAGAGCTCTGGGATGGTATATTAGCCTTTATGTCAATCAATTATCTTTCATTTACCATGCCGCAACTCTCAAAGGATCTGCTGCCGAGTCAACAACACAACACTAAGGGCTTGCCAACAGAGGAAAAGTAATTCCTCAATCACCATGATGAAAATGCATTAGCTTAAGAGGAAGTACGTAGTCAGAGAGATGAATGGTAAACAAGAGCAAAGAAATCAGTCACACAGGAACGGGAATGAGTTTGTTTATTTGTCACGGAGAGAGACTTCGGGAAGACTAGCCAATTACAGGCTGTTATTTGCAGACGGGAGAGGAAGAGGACATGAGAAGACACGGTCAAATTGATAGAGGGATAAAAGTTGGCCTCCATCTTTATTTCATATCACGGTGTTAGTCATGAGGTTGTACACTCACACCAGAGAGAGAAAGTGTGTGCGTGCACTTGGAAGAATGTGTGTACACACTGTAATTTTTTGTGATTGACAGTGTGTGGAGTTTCAACTTCAGTAACTTTGACATGTCAGTGTGTATTTAAAGTGCATTCGGGAAGTATTCAGACCCCTTGACTTTTTCACATTTTGTTACGTTACAGCCTTAAATCTAAAATTAATTAAATAAATACAAATCTACACACAATACCCCATAATGACAAAGTGAAAACAGAAAAAAACGGGGAAAAAAACAGAAAAACAGAAATATTCAGACCCTTTGCTATGAGACCCGAAATCGAGCTCATGTGCATCCTGTTTCCATTGATCATCCTTGAGATGTTTCTACAACTTGATTGGAGTCCACCTGTGGGAAATTCAATTGATTGGACATGATTTGGAAAGGCACACATTTGTCTATATAAGGTCCCACAGTTGCCTATGCATGTCTGAGCAAAATCCAAGCCATGATGTTGAAGAAATTGTCTGTAGAGCCCATAGACAGGATTGTGTCGAGGCACAGATCTAGGGAAGGATACCAACACATTTCTGCAGCATTGAAGGTCCCCAAGAACACAGTGGCCACCATTCTCTTAAATGGAAGAAGTTTGGAACCACCAAGACTCGTTCTAGAGCTGGCCAAACTGAGTAATCGGCAGAGAAGGGCCTTGGTCAGGGAGGTGACCAAGAACCCAATGGTCACTCTGATAGAGCTCCAGAGTTCCTCTGTGGAGATGGGAAAACCTTCCAGAAGAACAACCATCTCTGCAGCACTCCACCAATCAGGCCTTTATGGTATAGTGGCCAGGCACATGACAGCCCGCTTGGAGTTTTCCAAAAGACACCTACAGGACTCTCAGACCATGAGAAACAAGATTCTCTGGTCTGATGAAACCAAGAATGAACTTTTTGGCCTGAATGTCAAGCGTCACGTCTGGAGGAAACCTGGCACCATCCCTACGGTAAAGCATGCTGTGGGGATGTTTTTCCACTGCAGGGACTGGGAGACTAGTCAGGATCGAAAGATGTAAAGTACAGAGAGATCCATGATGATCCATGATCCATGATGAAAACCCGCTCCAGAGCGCTCAGGACCTCAGATTTGGGTAAAGGTTCACCTTCCAACAGGGCAACTACCCTAAGCACACAGCCAAGACAACACAGGAGTGGCTTCAGGACAAGTCTCTGAATGTCCTTGATTGGCCCAGCCAGAGCCCGGTTTTGAACCCGATCAAACATCTCTGGAGAGACATGAAATTAGCTGTGCAACGATGCTCCCCTGTGACCGACCGCCTTGATTCAGTCTAATGTAGCAAAATTAGAAATTGTGTTTTTTACATTGGATAAAAGCATAACATGGTAGATCATACACTGCATTTGAGGAACAATGGGAAAGTAATTCTGCTTTGAAAGTTGATAAACTTGTAACCTCACGTTTGAGAAAATGACTTTTGAATGTTTTGGTACCAACTGGAGAGCTCTTCTTTGTCTACACCCATTCCCGCATCATTAACACCCTTTTTAAGCTTTAGCCCGAGCCATTTCTTTAAGTGTTAATCCGAACGTTCTGTTCTAACAACAGCAGTCAAGCACCCAAGCTAACTAGCTAACTTGCTAGCTACTTCCAGACACAAATGAGAGAACATCTCACTGAACATTACTCGACCTAGCAGAGCTGGTTATTCAGAGCGTTTTGCTCTCGGATAGTTCAGAGCGCACACTGGAAGCTCTGGCCGATGAGTAGGTTTGATCTGATCATTCTGACCTCACAACGGCAGTCAAGCACCCAAGCTAACTGGTTAACATTGGCTAGCTTGCTAGCTACTTCCGGACACAAATGAGAGAACACCCAACTCTGACCATTTTAGCTAGCTATCTAGGTAAAACATGAACTATAATCCCAACTCAAGTCGTTACTACCCTGCATGAATCTGCAGGTAGCTAACCAACCAGGTTCAATTAGGCTATAACTAGCAAAGCAAATGGCTCTGAGATACGAAGAATTAGATCATACACGTAACGTTAGCTAGCGAGCCAGCTAGCTAATGATAACTAGCTAACAGTACACTTTATCTTGAAATGGAACCACTTTCTGCCAAAATTAGAAACGTGTAATAACAGAAAATGTAGCTAGCTAGACTATCTTACCAATTTATGTCTCGGATGCCATGGTTGCCCATAGTTTGAAGATGTAATCCGGAGACAGGTGTTTTCTCCATCTCCATCAGCCCACTCATTACCTCAGCCAATCATGGCTAGCAGGAAGTTTGCTGTCTTTCTCTGTGGCTAAACCAACTAGGCTCATAATTTAACAATTTTATTCATATTTACAGATGGCACACAAGTCTGTTATTAAGGCACATGAAAGTAAACATGTTTCAAAAATAATTTTTACCAGAAAACGCAACCTGACAGAGCTTGAGAGATCTGCAGAGAAGAATGGGAGAAACTCCCCAAATACTAGTGTGCCAAGCTTGTAGCGTCATACCCAAGAAGACTTGGCTGTAATCGCTGACAAAGGTGCTTCAACAAAGCACAGAGTAAAGGGTCTGAATACTTATGTAAATGTGATATTTCAATATTATAATTTTTTATACATTTGCAAAAATATCTTAAAACCTGTTTTTGCTTTGTCATTATGGGGTATTGTGTGTAGATTGATGAGGGGGGGAAAGGATTTTAGAATAAGGCTTTAACGTAACAAAATGTGAAAAAAGTCAAGGGGTCTGAATACTTTCCAAATGCACTGTATGTGTGTCAGTCACTATGTTTAAAGAGATCGAAAAACAAGTATTGTATCTGTGTGTATGAATGATATCAGGATGTAAGGGATACAGTAAAGGTTGTTTGCTTTACACCAGGTTAGATGGATGGGCTCCTTCATCTACAAGTCACTGAGCAGTTCATTGTTTACAGTAAAAGGTGTCATAGTTCAGTGATGTCATTATTCCTTCAGTTTCTGTGCAGGTTTTTGTTAGAGAGGTGTCATAGGTGTTATACTGTACAATGTGTTGTGTATGTGGTTTTCTATTAGTCTGAGTTGCTGTAAGGTTTATTATGAGAACATCTTGCCCTACAGTACAGCAGGTATATTGTCTAGCACACTCCTAGCTTTGCTTTAATCTCAAAGCCCTTCATGTCCAGAGTTATTGCTTAGGAAAAAAACTAAAATGTTTTTTTTACCGGAAAATGTCGTCCGGGGGCGGAAAATAAATTATTTTTATATCTTCTTACCTAAAAGAAACCAATTTCGTTTTTATTGTCATATTGGCAGCAAATGAATTGCTATTTTCTTCTGCTGCGCTGGAAAGTTTTAAGCCTAATTGCCGTAGGCGGGGAAATAATTGGGTCAGAGAGAGGTTAACACACTCACACACACACACACACGCACAAACACACACAGCCGAGGCTTCTTTCTCACTGAAAACAAAGCTTTCATTGTGTCAGGTATTCCTGAATACTGTACTTACAGTATATACACAGCTCTCTGGCAATCTCTTTCTGTACTGTTTCACACACGTGCACACACACACACGGATACACACTCAGGTACACACTCAAATGTATCCCTATACACATCGACAGGCCTGCTGGCCTCCTCTGGTAGTGTGGGTTTGTGGCATAATCACATACAACACATATTGAATGGTGATTGCATGTGTAACATTGGCAGAGGGAGAGCACAGGTCATGCTATACTGCTCACACACTTACCTGTGATGCTGCCATAATCATTCAATAGGCCCTACACATAACGCCAATGAGCAGTACTTTTAGTGTACTATGCATACACACACACACACACACACACACACACACACACACACGTAACCGATGTGAAATGGCTATCTAGTTAGCGGTGGTGCGCGCTAGTAGACTTTCAATCGGTGACGTCACTTGCTCTGAGACCTTGAAGTAGTGGTTCCCCTTGCTCTGCAAGGGCTGTGGCTTTTGTGGAGTGATGGGTAACGATGCTTCGTGGGTGACTGTTGTTGATGTGTGCAGAGGGTCCCTTGGTCGGGGCGAGGGGACGGACAAAAGTTATACTGTTACATTGATGCTGTTGACCCGGATCACTGGTTGCTGCGGAAAAGGAGGAGGTTGAAAGGGGGGTGAGTGTAACGGATGTGAAATGGCTATCTAGTTAGCGGTGGTGCGCGCTAGTAGACTTTCAATCAGTGACGTTCACTTGCTTTGAGACCTTGAAGTAGTGGTTCCCTTTGCTCTGCAAGGGCTGTGGCTTTTGTGGAGCGATGGGTAACGATGCTCCGTGGGTGTCAGTTGTTGATGTGTGCAGAGGGTCCCTGGTTCGCGCCCGGGTCGGGGCGAGGGGACGGACTAAAGTTATACTGTTACACACACACACACACACAAATATATGCACACACACATATATGCACACACACATGTGTATGCACACACACGCACAAACAGGAAGTCCAGCGAGTCCATGGTGTAATTTTGGATGTGGGTATGTGTGACATAATTAGACGGTGGAGACATAGACAGACAGGTGAAATGTTCTCCTTGGGTCCTACTGTTACACTCAGCTGGTCTCTGAGTGGAGTAATCAATCTCTCTCTTCTACCTTGTCTCTCTCTCTCTCTCTCTCTTTGTCCCGCCCCACCGCCCACCTCTGCTCTCCCGGGCCAGAGGAAGTGCGTTGTGATCGGACGTGACAGTTGTTGATGGTGTGGTTGGTCTCCCTGTCAGTCATAGGCCAGTCATTAGGATCCTGGCCAAGTCTCAACCACTTAAACTTCTCGTCTCTCATTTAGCTTGATGGATACACACTGGAGATAATTGCGGAGGGCAGACGTGTGTGTGTACGTGTGCGTGCATGACTGTCCCTGGGTCCGTGAAGGACACAGCATGCCAGTCTGTTTGCCTTACAGTCACCAGTGACTTTCCAAGATCCTTCCTCTTACATTGTGAAGTCAATTAGCCTCCAAGGCACCCATGTTGCATAGGTGAGGGAATACTCTAACCACATGAGGTTGGTGGCACCTTAATTGGGGAGGATGGGCTCATGGTAATGGCTGGAGCGGATTCAGTAGAACGGTATCAAAGACATCAAACACATGGTTTCCATCTGTTTGATGCCATTCCATTTGCTCCGTTCCAGCCATTATTATGAGCCGTCCTCACCCTCAGCAGCCTCCACTGACTCTAACCTTTAAATAAAGGAAAAGCAACTTCACAGGCAAACTGACTTTGAATTTAACTGAGCCAACACCATTGTAATTCAAGTTTAAAATCATTGGACTTTGTAAGTAGTTCCGAGGTCTGCACTGCTGCTTGTTTCTCTGTAAAGTATTCAGTATGCCATGGGGACTAAACCCCTACTACTGGAGTCTGTGTCCTACCCCAACATTTCACAATCTGCACATTCACGCTGTAAGGGTACCTGTGAGGGCCATTTGCTAATTTATGACAGCTGCATCCTTAGCAACCTGAGTAAATTACCCGTTCAGAAATATCAAGATAACGGAGACTAAAAACCATATCTGGAGGCGTACATTAGCACAATGAATTATTCTTTTCAGGCCTATTTGTTTCAGGCATATGCCAGTGCTATTTAATTACTAGATGGAGATCATCCGCAGGTAATGACTTTGTTTTTATTAATTTCCCTTGTTTAATGTCTTCTTAACAATTCATTTAATTTCTTTCCACAGCCCAGGGACTACAAATGCAATGTTATTCAATAGATGGGCTAATTATTAATTTCCTATTCCTATCCACTGTGTTTGGTATGTTGTATCCACTGTGTTTGGTATGTTGTATCCACTGTGTTTGGTATGTTGTATCCACTGTGTTTGGTATGTTGTATCCACTGTGTTTGGTATGTTGTATCCACTGTGTTTAGTATGTTGTATCCATTGTGTTTGGTATGTTGTATCCACTGTGTTTGGTATGTTGTATCCACTGTGTTTGGTATGTTGTATCCACTGTGTTTAGTATGTTGTATCCACTGTGTTTAGTATGTTGTATCCACTGTGTTTAGTATGTTGTATCCACTGTGTTTAGTATGTTGTATCCACTGTGTTTAGTATGTTGTATCCACTGTGTTTGGTATGTTGTATCCACTGTGTTTAGTATGTTGTGTCCACTGTGTTTAGTATGTTGTATCCACTGTGTTTAGTATGTTGTATCCACTGTGTTTAGTATGTTGTATCCACTGTGTTTAGTATGGTGTATCCACTGTGTTTGGTATGTTGTATCCACTGTGTTTAGTATGTTGTATCCACTGTGTTTGGTATGTTGTATCCACTGTGTTTAGTATGTTGTATCCACTGTGTTTAGTATGTTGTATCCACTGTGTTTAGTATGTTGTATCCACTGTGTTTAGTATGTTGTATCCACTGTGTTTAGTATGTTGTATCCACTGTGTTTAGTATGTTGTATCCACTGTGTTTAGTATGTTGTATCCACTGTGTTTAGTATGTTGTATCCACTGTGTTTAGTATGTTGTATCCACTGTGTTTAGTATGTTGTATCCACTGTGTTTAGTATGTTGTATCCACTGTGTTTGGTATGTTGTATCCACTGTGTTTGGTATGTTGTATCCACTGTGTTTAGTATGTTGTATCCACTGTGTTTGGTATGTTGTATCCACTGTGTTTGGTATGTTGTATCCACTGTGTTTAGTATGTTGTATCCACTGTGTTTAATATGTTGTATCCACTGTGTTTGGTATGTTGTATCCACTGTGTTTAGTATGTTGTATCCACTGTGTTTAGTATGTTGTATCCACTGTGTTTAGTATGTTGTATCCACTGTGTTTGGTATGTTGTATCCACTGTGTTTGGTATGTTGTATCCACTGTGTTTGGTACTCTGTGCAGAAAGAACATAGTTTTGTCGGATGCTTCCTTCATTCTCCCCTTTATGAATCTGGGATGTGAGGGACAGCTGTCTGGTCTTGATACTATATGTGTTCTGACACAGCTGGCCAGAGAAAGATGGGCTCCTATAGAGTCTGGTTTCTTTTAAGGTTTCATCCTACTGTACCTGGGGAGGTTGTTCTTGACACAGTTGCCCTGGATCTGTCTTTAATGATGGGGGAGAGGAGAGACCAGTGTAGTGGGGGTCGAACAAGAGAAAAGCACAGGGAGAGATGAATCAAGAAAGAATTGTAGATGAGAGGAAAGAAAGTAAAAAATGACCTTGAAGAGAGGGAGCGGAAACTGAGCGCTTAAAAGGCATGAGAGGAAAAAGAAGAGAAGATGGGCTTTTTTAACACAGATGGGGAGGAGTGTGTTGTGATTCTCTCGCTTCCAATTAAGCCTCAAAAACAGATTTCTCCAGACAGGGGAATGCGCTCCTCTCTGAGCCAGAATGGCTCCCTTGGTCCAGTTTCCAAAGACAAACAGCAGATCAGTGCAGCTCCTGTTCAACTGTGTCTCTGAGACTGAGAGCTGCCCCGACTCCGGGAGCTCCAGCTGTTCTGTTGCCATGGGGACCTGAGGCGCATCCTTTATCAGAATAGAGTGAGACAGCGGGTTAGCTCGCCTGGAGAGAACAAGAGTTTGTAGATTTAAAGCAAACACCGAACATCAACACAAGACTAATACTCTCTGATGTAATCTACTGAGTTTACCCCTGTAGGGCCCATGTCTCAGAGATCTGATTTACACACGATATACACCCACACACAAACACACACATACACAGTAGGCCCTACCCAACACTTAACATTCTTATTACAAGCACAAATTAACCTCACCTCTTCCATATAAGCCCTTTTTTTGTTCCTTGACTCCCAGAACCTCTATGTCTGGCACTACATACCCAACCATATTCATTACCCTACATTACCTCTTCAGCACTTACCACCTGTATTCCACTGCTAGCCATGCTCTATGAGGCTTATTGAGGATGCTTGTCCAGACCATGACTGAGGAATCTTTTATGGTGACTCATCTGGTCCCCCCCTCCCTCTCTCTCCCTCCCTACCCCCTCCCTCGCCCCTCCCTCCCTCGCCCCTCCCTCCTTATCTTTTTCTTTCCATCTCTATTTCTCCACATCTTCAGATCCACTGCTGTTTGAGTCCGCTCTTATAAATCAACAACTGCTTACCCAGGTTCTCAGTGACGTTTGAGGGGAGCGTTGGTCTGAAATCTCAATAACATTGTCTAACATAAAAATAAAAATAAATATTGTCTAACATCCCGGTAACGTTTGAGTTAAGTGTTTCAGCAGGGTTGTGGCTGGTCAGAGCAGTGAGGTAACGAGGAGAGGAGAGAGGTTGTTGCTAGGATGCACTCTCCTCTCCAGGGAAAATTAAATCTAGAGAATGCAGCGGCAATCAATTAATCCTGCGTTGAAGTCCTGCTAGTGACACAGTCATTCTTATCTCACACAGGGATGGGAAATTGAAACACACACATACTTGCACGTACTCATGCACACACACCTGTGCACGGAGATATTACATGTCCACATGACGGATCTGTGTGCAGCAAGGTGATAGAAGGGATTACAGTATATGGTGTGTTTGCGTGAGATGACTTGTGTCCATCTTTCTGTGTCCTGCTGTTCTCTGTCTGTCTGTCTGTCTGTCTGTCTGTCTGTCTGTCTGTCTGTCTGTCTGTCTGTCTGTCTGTCTGTCTGTCTGTCTGTCTGTCTGTCTGTCTGTCTGTCTGTCTGTCTGTCTGTCTGTCTGTCTGTCTGTCTAACTGAATGTTCATAGTGTTTCCACACAGTGAGCACTTATCTGTTCATCTCGATGGAAAACACACACACACACACACACACACACACACACACTTACAGACAAACCACGCTGAAAAAACCCCACGCTGAAAGACACACTCCCAAAGAGTGTATTTGAGCAGTGACTATTTGCCCCTATTGGGCAGTAAAGGGGGAGAGGGAGAATGAATGTATTGCAGACAGCGTTGGTGTTTTATGCATAATGATTTGTAATGTAGATTATATCATTTATCATCACTAATGCAGCCTGAAGGCTTGAACAATTCTCCATTTGTCTTTGTTTGTTGTATTGATTCCTGTGGTTGAGAGAAAGCTGGAAAATGATCAGTTGAAAGTTGTTTACACACACATACACACATACACACACACACACACACACACACTAGATATGGATGTACTGATATCTCTGCTGTAATTACCTTCAAAATGGATGACATGTTGACCCAACCTCTTTGTCTCTTTCATTTCTCCCTACTCCTCCTCCCTTCTCTCTCTCTCTCCTCATTTTCACTGTGTGCCTCAACCACGTTCTCCTCTTCATTAATGTCTTTATCCTGTCCTCTCTGCCCTCGCAGGCTGTCTGTATAGTTCTCCTCTTCATTAATGTCTTTATCCTGTCCTCTCTGCCCTCGCAGGCTGTCTGTATAGTTCTCCTCTTCATTAATGTCTTTATCCTGTCCTCTCTGCCCTCGCAGGCTGTCTGTATAGTTCTCCTCTTCATTAATGTCTTTATCCTGTCCTCTCTGCCCTCGCAGGCTGTCTGTATAGTTCTCCTCTTCATTAATGTCTTTATCCTGTCCTCTCTGCCCTCGCAGGCTGTCTGTATAGTTCTCCTCTTCATTAATGTCTTTATCCTGTCCTCTCTGCCCTCGCAGGCTGTCTGTATAGTTCTCCTCTTCATTAATGTCTTTATCCTGTCCTCTCTGCCCTCGCAGGCTGTCTGTATAGTTCTCCTCTTCATTAATGTCTTTATCCTGTCCTCTCTGCCCTCGCAGGCTGTCTGTATAGTTCTTCTCTGCTCTACTGGCATATTCATTGTTCTCTTACTCACTGTTTACTTGATTTTGTGATGGCCAGAGCAAGTTAAGGTCATGTCATGTTATATTGTATTGCATTATATTGCATTGCATTGTAACATAATGTCATGTAATGTAACGTCTCATATCTTTTCATATCTTCTCTAACGGCACACACAACTATGAAACCGTTGACACTATCTCTGTTTTACAATGCATAATCCCAGTGCTATAACTCACATGCTGTGTGTTCCCCAACAGAGGAACCAATCACACAGTACTTACTAAGCTTGGCAAGGGAGCGGAAATATACACATTTGGTAAACATACACACCATGATGACACACTCTTATTATGCCCACAATCGGGTCTTTATGCCTGGGGAGAAAGCTAGACGTCACACCAGAGAAGTAACACCACAAACCCAGTGATGTGAGAGCAGGAAGAACAGATCTCACACTGGAACGTGGAAAGAGGTTTGGAACTGATTCAGCAGAGGTGTCTGTTGCTGTGTGAAAAGAGAAATAGTATAGGTTCCTCTGCACATGACTCAAATATCAAAGTGTCGTTTGATCTCTCGCTGGGTTTTCTCCCGCCGAAACAAATCGGCACAATTCGCTGTTTTTTGAATAGCTGCTTGTCAGAGTTTTGATGATGAAATGTAGCACTCTGCTCAACCCCTCTCTCTCTCTCTCTCTCTCTCTCTCTCTCTCTCTCTCTCCCTATCCCTCCAGTCTTCCTTTCCCCCTCCTCTCTCTCTGTCTCTCTCTCTCTCTCTCTCTCCCTATCCCTCCAGTCTTCCTTTCCCCCTACTCTCTCTCTGTCTCTCTCTCTGTCTCTCTCTCTCCCTATCCCTCCAGTCTTCCTTTCCCCCTCCTCTCTCTCTCTCTCTCTCTCTCTCTCTGTGTCTCTCTGTGTCTCTCTGTGTCTCTCTCTCTCTCTGTCTCTCTCTCTCTCCCTATCCCTCCAGTCTTCCTTTCCCCCTCCTCTCTCTCTGTCTCTCTCTCTCTCTCTGTGTCTCTCTGTGTCTCTCTGTGTCTCTCTGTGTCTCTCTCTCTCTGTCTCTCTCTCTCTCTCTCTCTCCCTATCCCTCCAGTCTTCCTTTCCCCCTCCTCTCTCTCTGTCTCTCTCTCTCTCTCTCTCTCTGTGTCTCTCTGTGTCTCTCTGTGTGTCTCTCGCTATGTCTCTCTCTCTCACTCTCTTTCTCCCCATCTCTAATCTTCCTTTCCCCCTCCTCTCTCTCTCTCAATTCAATTCAATTCAATTTGCTTTATTGGCATGACGTAACAATGTACATATTGCCAAAGCTTACTTTGGATATTTACAATATGAAAATAATGAGAATCAAAATTGTCAGCAGGACAAAAGTAACAACAATAACCAAGGGTCAAAAATAACCATACATTGAACAATAACAATAAGCATACAGTAGAGGACATGTGCAGGTTGATTGGTCTGTCAGACACTGTCCCTCAACTTATGGCAGGCAGCAATGTAGTGCGCTGCCAACCCACAGCTCTCTGCGTCCTCCCCCAACAGGATGGGTAGCCTACTCTCATCAGAGAGGTCTTTTTATTTTTAAACCTAAGTAATTGTAATGTGTGCAGTACTCTATATATTTTGTACCAATTGAGAACTTTTGTATCGCTAATTCCTCTTGTTTAGATTTTTTTTTTTTTTTTCCCAATTTTGCCAGAAGTTGTTTGTGTTTCTGGACTCCTCAATTAGTGTCAGCTGCTTGCTGTTGTACTGTGCTTTTTTGGTTCTGAGTGTACGTTTATAGAGTTTTAAAGTCTCACAGTAATGAAGGCGTAATTCACCATTATTTGGGTCTCTGTGCTTTTGGTTGGATAGTGTTCTAAGTTTTTTCCTTACAATTTTACAATCTGCATCAAACCAGTTGTCATCTGTGGTCTTTTTTGTTTTGTTTTTTATCAATTTCATTTGTGCTTCTTTTGCCGTTTGCCTGAATATATAGTTGATGTTTTTTACTGCTAGATTGATTCCTTCTTTACTGTGGGTGAATGTGCTATCCAGAAAGTTATCTAAGAGTTTTGGATATTTTGGTTACAGGTTGCTTTCTGGTATTCTTCTGTGCTGTTTTGGGCCCACCTGTATGAATTTCTGATGTTGTACAGCTTACTGGGCTGTGAATGTGTGGTTGTTTCCATGTTCTTTTTTTCTGTTCTTTTGAGGAACAATGTAATATGGCTGTGATCAGACAGAGGTGTTAGTGGCTTGACAGTGAATGAGCTGAGAGAGAAAGGGTCAATGTCTGTAATCATATAGTCTACTGTACTGTGGCCAAGAGGTGAGCAGAAGGTGAATCTCCCCAAAGAGTCCCCGGTAACCTACCATTGACAAAGTACAGACCCAGGCTTCTACAGAGCTGCAACAGATCCCTTCCGTTTTTGTTGACAGACTGTTGTTTCTATGGGGGAGATTAAGACAGTTAGAAACAGTATGGCCTGTAATAAAGCTGTCCCCTCGTGTGCTCGTTAGATCAGGTAGTGTTCATGTGTGCGCATTTGTGTCCCCACAGATGAGCACATTTCCCTGGGCCTGGAAATGGCACGTCTCTTCCTCAAGAGTGGGGAAGATCTCCTCTGAGTAATATGAGGATTCTGAGGGGGGGATATATATTGCGCTAAGAAACACATATTTTTCTGTCAGTACGAGTTCTTTTTTCAGTTTTAACCAAATGTGATATTTATCAATTTTGAGGGGATCAATTAGATTTTGTAGTTCTGATTTGTACCAAATGATCAGTCCTCCAGAGTCTCTGCCTCTATTGACAGAGCTGTGTTTCTGTGACGGCACAATTACCTCTCTGTAGCCTGTGGGACGGTGAGTGACAATGTCAGCCTTACACCATGTCTCCTGCAGAATGATGACGTCAACATCTTTAAGATTTTTGTTGAACTCCAGTGCTAAACTCTTCAGTCCAAAGGTTGATGAGTTTAGGCCCTGAATGTTACACATGCTAACTGATAGTGATTTCATGTTGCAAAAAGAAAGAATAGCAGTCAGAAATACAGTAACTACTGTCGTGTCTTTGCTATCGTTAAATTGAAGACTTATAGTTTTTATCAAAGATTCCTGTAATTAGGGATTACGCGATCACTTGAGTAATAACGTAACTAATTAACTATGAATTCGAGGGCACCAGGGAAAGTTATTAGATTACAAAGTTATAATTTCCCAATATAACCTTTCAGATATATTCATATCTGATCAATAGTCTTCTAATTAATGATTTATTTACTTTACCTCACGTTAGTCTCATTCCAAACGTCTTAAATTGTTGATTATCTGCACGAACCCAGTCTTCACTATGAGTCATCCATACATCAATTGTCTTAAATCATTTATTTATTACTAACTAATTAATTCACAGAAATGCATAAACAAACAAACAAACTTAAAATAGTTACATGAAATGATAGGAGAAATATGCCCTAGTGGGCTGAACCGGCATAGCGGCTTGTTAGACAAAAGGGATGGATGGGGGGTCGATTCAGAAGTCACTACAGAGTATACTCTTTATAACAATTGACATGCTAATCCTTACACATGAACGCTCACTCATTCGGGAACAATTGCAATCAATATATATATATTTACGCTCATTGTGTGTCGTCTTGATCGTTGGAGAGAAGTTCGTTTTGTTGGAGTTCCTTCTGTCGTAGTTATTGTGGATTGTTCAGAGTCACATTCGTTGTAGAATGCTTGTTTCGGCGGTTGTCTTTCTTCGCGTTCAATGATACCGAATTCCTAGCTGCAGACTAGTAGTCAATATCAAAACTTGTTATTATTCGTATAAGAGTTTTAACCACGTGGTATGGTTAAAGATTCAGCAATGGTACTCAACCTTCGTTCTCCTCCTAATGGAGAAAAACATGGTTTAATGGTAATTTCTCATAGTTGGCTTTTATTCGGATAGCAGAGAGGGGCTGTCCCATGGTCTCTGACCCAACTGGCTCAGGGGCGGGTCCTGGATTTAGTTCAAATAAAAAGGATTTGTATTTTTCTTCATTAAACAGTTCAAAATCATATTACACAATTATACAAACAGTATCATACTCACTCATTCATTTTATACAACAAACAGGTGTAAACCTCATTTCTGAGGTTATTATATAAACAGCGGTATGGTAATGTAGTCCCACAGTCTCTCCTGAGTTTCCCACGTGGTGACAAATGGACCGGTTCATAGCTGGACTCTCCACCGATCTTTATACTTTTGCAGGAATATGAAATATGTTCGTACCTCAAGTTCTGTGAGGTGGAAGAGAATTCCTTTGTCCTGAAAGTTTACCCTTTGTCTAATACTGTTGGGCCATGAGGAGATTCTCAGGAATTTACGACCTCTCTGTGACCACATCATGGGTTGAAGAGGCAGGGAAAGGCAGGGAGAGGGGGTGGTGAGGTTTGCAATACCCAAGCAGGCGACGTCATGACACTACTAACTATTAAGTTGTTAAGAGTGAGATAAACAGGATAACAGCTAACATTTTTTCTGTTATATATATATATATATATATATATATATATATATATATATATATATATATACAAATATTCCTATTCATTGAACAAGTAAAAATGTTGTACAATAGGTGTGTGTGTGTGTGTGTGTGTGTGTGCGTGTGTGTGTGTGCATGCGTCTGTGTGTGTTTAGTTCAGTTTAGTGCAGATGTATTGGAGGAGCTGTTTAATCTCACTTAATCCTACAGGGTTCTCCTGTCCTCTGACGACCTCTGCGTAGCTGCTCTGGTCCTGCTGTTGGGCCATGTGGAGTGGAGGAGGACCAGTTCTGGGCCGTGTGGCTTCCTCTCTGGTCTGGTAGAGGTGGTGGTCTGGTGCGGGGTAGTATGCTGGGCCCGGTCCGATCTGGCTAAGCCGATGGAAGTGGTGATGCTCTGGTGGTGGGTGGGGCCTGTGGGGTGCGCTGGGTCTGGTGTGGCGTTGAAGGGGCCTGGGGCTTCTTGGTGGTGCAGTGGTCTGGTAGGGGTCTCTGGGTGGTCCTCTGTCCAGTGCGGCATGGGGTGTTTGTCTACCAAGTGCCACGTCCTTTAATGAATTGGCAAACATCCCTACTGTCTGCTTCCTCAGTTGGGAGTGGTCGTGCAGATGCTCTGGGGTGATTGTTGGGTGGTGAGCAACGTGTACATTTGGGAGTAGGTCACACCCTCTGGTGATGTCAGCATCTCTCTCTGTCTCTCTCTCTTTCTGTCTCTTTCTGTCTGTCTCTCTGTCTCTTGCTCTCTCTCTCTCTCCCTCTCCCTATACTCTTCCTTTCCCCCTCTGTCTGTCTGTCTGTCTGTCTGTCTGTCTGTCTGTCTGTCTGTCTGTCTGTCTGTCTGTCTGTCTGTCTGTCTGTCTGTCTGTCTGTCTGTCTGTCTGTCTGTCTGTCTGTCTGTCTGTCTGTCTGTCTGTCTGTCTGTCTGTCTGTCTGTCTGTGTCTGTCTGTGTCTCTCTCTCTCTCTCTTTCTTTCTTTCTTTCTTTCTTTCTTTCTTTCTTTCTTTCTCTCTCTCTCTCTCTCTCTCTCTCTCTCTCTCTCTACTCTTCCTTTCCCCTCCTCTCTCTCTGTCTCTCTCTCTGTCTGCCTCTCTCTCTCTCTGTGTCTCTCTCTCTCTCTCTCTCTCTCTCTCTCTATCTCTGTCTCTCTCTCTGTCTCTTTCTCTACTTCATGCTCTGTGGATTTTCAGTCCCTCATTGTGTGTAAGTTTAGCTGTGTTTGAGTGTCCCTGCTACCTCCTCTATCTGTGTGGTCCATGGTCAGTGTCCCATGAGCGTGAGAGGACAGTAAAAGAGGGAGAGGAGAGAAGAGGAGGGGCGGAGAAACCCTAATTGTCCATTTCGTGCCAGTGCAATTAGTTGTGAATGGAAAGTGTGTTTCTCCAAAAGGCTCATATACACCCCCCTCCCTTCATCCCTCCCTCCCTCCCCCCTCCTTCTGTCCTTCTCTGAATGACTTCACAGAGCCTAATGCCAGCTAATTAGGCCCTGGTTCATTTTGGAGGGAGTGTGTCTGACTATTTGTCATTCCCTCTTATCACAAGTCTGTTCCTGGAGTACTACCCAGCAGTTAACCTCTCTGGGATATGTGGGACCGGCCAAGATCCAGTGTAAATGCAGAGCGCCAAATTCAAATAAATTACTATAAAAATTAAACTTTCATGAAATCACACATGCAATACACCAAATTAAAGCTACACTTGTTGTGAATCCAGCCAACATGTCAGATTTCAAAAGGCTTTACGGCGAAAGCAAACGATGCTGTTATCTGAGGACAGCACCCCAGTAAACAAACCCAGACAATCCTATTTCAACCCTCCAGGCGCGACACAAAACGCAGAAATAAAGATAGAATTCATGCCTTACCTTTCACGAGCTTCTTCTGTTGGCACTCCAATATGTCCCATAAACATCACAAATGGTCCTTTTGTTCGATTAATTCCGTTGATATATATCCAAAATGTCCATTTATTTGGCGCGTTTGATCCAGAAAAACACCGGTTCCAACTTGCGCAACGTGACTACTAAATATCTCATAAGTTACCTGTAAGCTTTGTCCAAACATTTCAAACTACTTTTGTAATACAACTTTAGGTATTTTTTAACATAAATAATCGATCCAATTTAAGACGGGATGATCTGTGTTCAATACCGGAGGAAAACAAAGTGTAGCTAGCTTTCAGATCACGCGCCTCTAACAAAAAGTACACTTCCCTCGAGCCTCATTCTGAACAGTGCTACTTCTTAATTTCTCAAAGGAAAAACCTCAACCAATTTCTAAAGACTGTTGACATCCACTGGAAGCGATAGGAACTGCAAGAAGGTCCCTTAGAAATCTGGATTCCCAATGAAACCCATTGAAAAGAGAGTGACCTCAAAAAATATATATCTGAATGGTTTGTCCTCGGGGTTTTGCCTGCCAAATAAGTTTTGTTATACTCACAGACATCATTCAAACAGTTTTAGAAACGTCAAAGTGTTTTCTATCCAAATCTACTAATAATATGCATATCTTAGCTTCTGGGCCTGAGTAGCAGGTAGTTTACTCTGGACACGCTTTTCATCCGGACGTGAAAATACTGCCACCTATCCCAGAGAAGTTAACTGGCTGATAGGCACAAGTCTGTTCCTGGAGTCCTACTCAGCAGTTAACTGGCTGATAGGCACAAGTCTTTTCCTGGAGTCCTACTCAGCAGTTAACTGGCTGATAGGCACAAGTCTGTTCCTGGAGTCCTACTCAGCAGTTAACTGGCTAATAGGCACAAGTCTGTTCCTGGAGTCCTACCCAGCAGTTAACTGGCTGATAGGCACAAGTCTGTTCCTGGAGTCCTACTCAGCAGTTAACTGGCTGATAGGCACAAGTCTGTTCCTGGAGTCCTACCCAGCAGTTAACTGGCTGATAGGCACAAGTCTGTTCCTGGAGTCCTACTCAGCAGTTAACTGGCTAATAGGCACAAGTCTGTTCCTGGAGTCCTACCCAGCAGTTAACTGGCTGATAAGCACAAGTCTGTTCCTGGAGTCCTACCCAGCAGTTAACTGGCTGTATTTGGGTGCTTAAACACAGGACACACCCATAGGCTGAGGAGCTGGAGCAGGGGTCTAAAGAGCCCACACAGATGCCCTGGTCTGGATATGTGGCCGCCTATTTAGTTGACTATATGCTCCAATAGAGGGCAGAGAGAGGCCCTAACCTTATACCCTGCCCCTAAAGACATCCCACTGAAGGCCCAAAGCCCCCAAATATACAGTTAGTTATTCCTCTACTGTCCCAAACTAATCTAGAGTCTCTAATAGCTGAGAATGCCTTGTTTATGCTCCTACCAAGGCTTCTTCCCAGAGCCCTGCTGCGTCCCACTCTGCATCACCATAACAACCAAACATCCCAACAGGAAGTGCACTTCATGAACTCCATTTCTATACATCTGTTCCTCTATATTTTCTTAGTTTTTTCCATTGTTTTCTTGAGCTGGAGGGAATTCGCTCCAGGCAACTTGATAGAAATTGTCCTGCCCAGAGGCATTGTGTGTGTGTGTGTGTGTGTGTGTGTGTGTGTGTGTGTGTGTGTGTGTGTGTGTGTGTGTGTGTGTGTGTGTGTGTGTGTGTGTGTGTGTGTGTGTGTGTGTGTGTGTGTGTGTGTGTGTGTGTGTGTGTGTGTGTGAATACACCTTAATGAAATTCATTCCACCACTAAGGGAGAGTGAGAAGTAGGTGGACGAGAGGAAGGGAGAGACAAAAAGAGAAAGAGCGAGATAAGGGAGGAAGGAGAGTGTCAGGCAGAAAAAAGACAGAAGAGAAATAGAGATTGAAAGAGAGATAAGAGGAGTGTAACTGTCCATCAGTGTAAAGAGATAACTGTCCATCAGTGTAAAGAGATAACTGTCCATCAGTGTAAAGAGATAACGGTTCATCAGTGTAAAGAGATAAATGTTCATCAGTGTAAAGAGATAACTCTTCATCAGTGTAAACAGATAACGGTTCACCAGTGTAAAGAGATAACGGTTCATCAGTGTAAAGAGATAACTGTTCATCAGTGTAAAGTAATGCCAGATCCATTATCATGGGGTTAAAAAGCAGAAAGGTCAGATGGTTTGTTGGAGAGAAGCACCACACTTTTCACCTCACGTTTTCTGCTGTCTTCTTTGTTATCCTTTGTTGTTATCCTTTGTTTCCTCCTCTTTTTCTCCTTCCTTCCTGTTTATGAGCAGCATGGCTCTGTGAGCTGTTTGCTTTGGCTGCACTGTGACACCTGGGCCCTCAAGCAATCGCAGCCAATCACAGAGGGAGCTAATGTAGGCCAGTCGGTAGTGAGGCGGATCTTTGCGACTGTGGTACATTGTTTTATTATGAAGAGATGATGATGTCGAAAATATGTGACCTTATTTTAACGTCACTATTAATTGCAGTCCGGTAGCACTGAGTAAGTTTCCATGCTATCCTCATTTCCTCTCCTCCGTCTCCCACACCAGACCAGATCCACCATGACACCTCAGGGACTCCAAAGTAGTCAGACAGCTCCCAGGCTGGATGCAGCAGCAAATCTCTTTTTTTTATCTCCTCCCCATCTCTCTCTCTCTGTCTCTCTCTCTGTCTCTCTCTCTCTCTCTCTCTCTCTCTCTCTTTCTCTCTCTCTGTCTCTCTCTCTCTCACTCTCTCTCTCTCTCTCTCTCTCTCTCTGTATCTGTCTCCCTCCCTCCTTCCAGTGATGATGTCATTGATGCAGAGATAAATATGTTGCTTAAAGACAGGGTGGGTGCTGAGGGACAGTCCGCAGTGCGGAGAGGTGGAGGAGAAAGGAAGGAGAGGTGGAGGAGATGAGAGAGGAAGGAGTGACAGAGTAGTCCAGTGTGGGACAGACAGATAAAGAGACTCAATCTCTGTTATGACTAACATTTGCACCTACTGTGTAAGCAATGTTTATTTTCAGATGGGAAGAACAGTCTACATTTACACTTGACCTTGATATTTTTGGTCTACCTTTATGTTGTACTGTATTCCCTCTGGACAATAACAGGTGCAAACTTAGTACTGGTGCGATGGCTAACTCAGAGACTGAGAGACTGAGAGATAGGGAGGGCTCACCACACCCCAGAGCATTGAATCACATTCTTCCTCCTCACACACAAACTCTACACACCCCAATGGCAGCCAGAGAGAGAAGGGGGGAAGGGGGGGGGGGGGGGGGGGTTCAGTTCATGGTTTAAATATTTCTCACAGCTCGGCCAGCTCAGTCACAAATCAATGGGCTCAGCCCGATGTCAAATCAGCACCCAGGATGCTGTGCGTTTGTGCTAGGGAGAGATTGAAATGATAGTGATCTACAGCAGACACAGACACTAGCACGAGTCTGGGTTTTGGTGCATGAGGATGGCTTTGAGTAGATGTGATTTATGTCCCCACACCTTGTCTCCAGATGAAATCTCCCATGAATCATTGCACCTGCAGAGGGGACATTGGCTCATCTGTTGGTTTGGGTTTATATGGATTTATTTAGCAGGATCCTGCTCTGTGCCTGGGCTTATATGCTGCTATATTCTTTTTATGCACACAAACTCTCTATATTGCATATTTTATGATCTCATTCGGCCGTTTTATGGCTTTTACAAGACATTGAATTTAGGATTATACTTATATGCGTATATGGTTTCATATATTCTCACTCTGCTGGTTTGTAAGTCTAACAGGCTCATACAGACCTATAAAATGGCGCCGATAGATAGGGCAGCCGTGCTTCTAGCCCCTAAGCAACTGCACCGCCCGCAACTGCAGGGCTCTCCAGAGGGTGGTGAGGTCTGTCCAACGCTTCACCGGGGGCACACAGCCTGCCCTCCAGGACACCTACAGCACTCGGTCACAGGAAGGCCAAAAAGATCAAGGACAACAACCACCCGAGCCAATGCCTGTTCACTCAGCTATCATCCAGAAGGCGAGGTCAGTACAGGTGCATCAAAGCGGGGACCAAGAGACTGAAAAACAGTTTCTATCTCAAGGCCATCAGACTGTTAAACAGCCCTCACTAACACATTAGAGGCTGCTGCCCTATATACATAGACTTTAAATCACTGGCCACTTCAATAATGGAACACTAGTCACTTTAATAATGTTTACATATTTTGCATTACTCATCTCATATGTATATACTCTATTCTATCATTTTCTACTGTATGTTAGCAGTGGCGATTTTAGCATGTAAATCTTGGGGCAAACAAAAAAAATGTGGGATGCATGCCAGCAAAGCAACAACACAACACCAAACAATACATTAATTACACTATAACGGTGACAAACGGTGCCCACAAACTACATAAAGCTGTCCCAACAGCAGAATCCCAACAGCAGCCCCAACACCTTACCACTGCTACAGTTCATTCCGCCTCATTTACTGCCTTTTAAAAAAACATAGTTGATATGGCTGACTTGCTTAAACAAATGTGGTTTCTACTGACAATTGAGATGTACAAACTAAGGCGTAAGGGGACGACAAGTGGATAAGAGGCAATCCGTATTTTCCATTAAGACATTAATGAGCGAGAGACGACAGATGTAGTCAATATAACTATTTGTTCAACACTTTTGAAATGTACAGCGACAGAATTCAGAACATGGGCCCTTCTTACATATAAACAGACAGTGAAAGCTCTTACAATATTCGATGATTACATTTCTCTAAAACAGGTTATAGGCAAACAAGCACACACCGGCCACGAACGATGTGTTTACAATACCGTGTTGGTGAAAATAGACCAACTTATTAGGGTGAGGCACATGGGCTACTAATAGCTTATTACACAACATACACGTAGTATTACTTTAGCTACAGTATACATATATCTCTGGCATCCTATATAATTTATGAAGCAGCATAAGACATTTTTGGAATCACGTTGTGATGTGCTTGAACAGGAAAGTGGCGCGACGGTCCTTCGTGGGCAAATTTTGTCATCAAAGAGAAAGATGCCAAATTTACAATTCTGAGTTGAATGACCGTTCCAAACGTATTTTCCCAGTTGTTGCTCGTTTTTCCCGAGTTCCCAGATGTCTTGAACTCAGTTAGCCACTGATTCCTTCCCAAATCACTCATTGTTGAGTTTGCGATTTCCAGCTTGTTGTGTAATGTTTATGTCCAATGGCCGATGAGCACCAAGACATTTATCTCTAATTTCTCTTCCTATGACAAGGATTGAAAAGGATTTGATTGTCGACTTGATTCATGGTGACGACTGCTAGCTTGCTACTGTAGCTAAGATTTTGAAAGTATGATGTTGACATGATCAGTCCAATCAAAGCTACTGTACATATAACGTGATTTGATGTCATTCTGTCTGTGGCCAATGACCTTGAGCCTTCTTGGATGGGCACTTCTAATATAACTCTATGGCAGAACCCAAGGGGCTAGAATTTCAGAGCTCTAACCTTTGAATTGGGCATGATGTACTGTCACATGAGTGACAGAAAACTGAGCCAATCATGACAGCCCCACCACCAGAGAAAGCACTAAGCTAGGCTAAAACACCTGCATTTTGGAGCTGCCTTACCTAAGAAAGCAAAAAAGACCATGTTTGTATGCAGCTTTATTAACTCAATGACATTTTCTTTTACATTGTTTGGAAACTGATATGTGACATGTATTAATGCCAAAATAACATGCAAAACAGGCAAAAAATAATAATATATATATACACTCCCGGTCAAAAGTTTTAGAACACCTACTCATTCAAGGGTTATTCTTTATTTTCACTATTTTCTACATTGTAGAATAATAGTGAAGACATCAAAACTATGAAATAACACATATTGTAACGATTCTCGTCTGGTGAAGGAGAAGAGGACCAAAATGCAGCGTGGTAAGTGTTCGTCATATTTTAATTTAAAACTGAACACTACACAAAATAACAATGATGAGAAAACGAAACAGTTCTGCAAGGTGAACAGACACTACACAGAAAATAAACACCCACAACCAAAATGGGGAAAACAGGCTACCTAAGTATGATTCTCAATCAGAGACAACGATCGACAGCTGCCTCTGATTGAGAACCATACCAGGCCAAACACAGAAATATAACAACAATATAACAACTAAGGTCAGAACGTGACACATATGGAATCATGTAGTAACCAAAAAAGTGTTAAACAAATTAAATAAAAATGTTACCAGCAAAGCACCCCCACACTATAACCCCTCCTACTCCATGCTTCACAGTAGGAACCACACATGTGAAGATCATCTGTTCACCCACACCGCATCTCACAAAGACATGGCAGTTGGAACCAAAAATATCAAATTTGGACTCCAGACCAAAGGACAAATTTCCACCGGTCTAATGTCCATTGCTCGTGTTTCTTGGCCCAAGCAAGTCTTTTCTTCATATTGGTGTCCTTTAGTAGGGGTTTCTTTGCAGTAATTTGACCATGAAGGCCTGATTCACACAGTCTCCTCTGAACAGTTGATGTTGAGATGTGTCTGTTACTTGAACTCTGCGAAGCATTTATTTGGGCTGCAATTTCTGAGGCTGGTAACTCTAATGAACTTATCATCTGCAGCAGAGGTAACTCGGGCTCTTCTTTTCCTGTGGCGGTCCTCATGAGAGCCAGTTTCATCATAGCGCTTGATTGTTTTGGCGACTGCACTTGAAGAAACTTTCAAAGTTCTTGAAATTTTCTGCATTGACTGACCTTCATGTCTTAAAGTAATGATGGACTGTTGCTTCTCTTTGCTTAATTGAGCTGTTCTTGCCATAATATGGACTTGGTCTTTACCAAATAAGGCTATCTGCTATATACCACCCCAACCTTGTCACAACACAACTGATTGGCTCAAATGCATTAAGAAGGAAAGAAATTCCACATATTAATTTTTAAGAAGGCACACCTGTTAATTGAAATGCATTCCAGGTGACTACCTCACGAAGCTGGCTGGGAGAATGCTACGAGTGAGCAAAGCTGTCATAAAGGCAAAAGGGTGGCTCTTTGAAGAACCTCAAATATAAAATATATTTTGGTTTGTTCAGCACTTCTTTTTTTGTTAACTACATGATTCCATATTTCATAGTTTTGATGTCTTCGATATTATTCTACAATGTAGAAAATAGTAAAAAATAAGAAAAACCTTTGATGTAGGTGTGTCCAAACTTTTGACTGGTACTGTAAATCAGACAGTGATTCTTACTGCTTTGTCCTAATAGGCTATTATTGCTGCTGTTTTCACTACAACAGCATTTACTATCAGTCTATTTTATTGCCACATCCATAAGGCACGTCTGAGCCTTACTGGCACTGCTGTGTATGGGGACTGATTGGTGTGTGTGTGTGCGTGTGCGTGCTTCTGAGGGGCCCTCTTCTGAGAGACCTGTGAGCTCTGGAGATATAGAGTGGACACGTCTGCAGATTTTATCCCTGTTCAGACAGAGTGTGTTCAGACAGCGGTCTGCATCCTCCATTTTCTCCATTACATGTCTAATGGTGGCACCTGGGACAACACAGCTCCCGTGTGCTCCCTGGCCATGGACTCCTGCATTATAGATGTGCTCCTACACAGGAACATGTGAGCTTAATGGATGTGACAAGTGGAGCGATTTATAGAACATGCTATGAGGTGACCATCCTTTCCCTCTGGGGCCTATGTATATGTACTGTATTGCATACTGTGTGCATGGACATGTTTAAATATTCTTGTGGGGAGCAGAAGTCCCCACAAGACTTGTAAACACACCTTTTTTTTTATCAACTGGGAACATTTTGTTGGTCCCCACAAGGTCAAATGCTATTTCTAGGGTGTTAAGGGTTAAGGTTAGAATTAGTGTTAGTGTTAAAATTAGTGTTAGGGTTAGAATTAGTGTTAGGGTTAGAATTAGGTTTAGGGTTAGGGTTAGAATTAGGTTTAGGGTTAGGGTTAGGGTTAGAATTAGGTTTAGGGTTAGGGTTAAGGTTAGGTTTTTGGGTTAAGGTTAGGGTGCGTGCGTGCGTGCATGCGTGCGTTAAGGTTAGGGTTAAGTTTAGGGTTAGGATAAGAGTATGGGTTAGGGTTAAGTTAGGGGTTAGGGAAAATAAATGGGACTGAATTGTGTCCCCCCACAAGGTTAGCTGTACAAGACTGTGTGTGTGTGTGTGTGTGTGTGTGTGTGCGTGCGTGCGTGCGTAAATTCGTAACATATCACGCCAAATGGATGACATAGTATACAAAAAACAGGGACCACTTTCAAAACTATTGGCTTAAATTATACAAAAGTTTGAGAGTGCATCTTTAACTGTGAATGCTGCTGATATAGCTTGCCATGTGTTTTAGCGCTGAGCAGTGTTAGCATAAAGCCCTGCCAAACCCCAGCCTGGTCACATATTTGCTTAGAAAAGCGCAGACGCGGCTGGAAGATGAGATTCCATTAGGATGGCTGGGGAGGGAGAGGGTGAGGAATTTTCTGAAAGATTTTCTGCCTCTCTTTCTGTAATCACAATGCTAATTAAAGTATACTTGTTAAGTGTGGCTGGGACTGTGTTCTATATACTGCCTACTGCAGCGAGTTAGCGCTAGGCTAATTAGAAAGCTAATGGTCTCCACAGCCGTGGCTACAGTACTAATACCTCTAGTAAAGTGATGGACTACACCGAGGCAGGCCATGCAGGGGTTAATTTCTCTCACTGGAGAACCCTATAGGGACACACACACACTGACCACAATAATAAACAGATGTTCATTTTGCTCCAAAAATGTTAAGTATGTCAGAGTTGTGCATACAGATACGCACATACACACAAACACAGACACACACAGCGACGCATCACTTCTCACGAGTCAGGTTAGTGTTGGCAGCTGTGTGTGTCAGAGTGATTTTCAGTGTCTGCTGAGTGGTGACGAGTGTGTTTCTCACTACTAACCTTGATTAACAGGGGTTCATTAGCCTATGCCACGCTCTGATTATTATGGGATGAGGAGCGCTGTCGGAACGCCGTCAGAATGCTGTTGGAGCGTCGCAGCTTTCCCAGAGCACTCTCCTGAGTCACCCTGACTCCTGTCCTCATCCCAACAGTCCTGACTCCTGTCCTCAACCCAACAGTCCTGACTCCTGTCCTCATCCCAACAGTCCTGACTCATGTCCTCATCCCAACAGCCCTGACTCCTGTCCTCAACCCAACAGTCCTGACTCCTGTCCTCATCCCAACAGTCCTGACTCATGTCCTCATCCCAACAGTCCTGACTCCTGTCCTCAACCCAACAGCCCTGACTCCTGTCCTCAACCCAACAGTCCTGACTCCTGTCCTCATCCCAACAGTCCTGACTCCTGTCCTCATCCCAACAGTCTTGACTCCTGTCCTCAACCCAACAGTCCTGACTCCTGTCCTCATCCCACCAGTTCTGACTCCTGTCCTCATCCCAACAGTCCTGACTCCTGTCCTCAACCCAACAGTCCTGACTCATGTCCTCAACCCAACAGTCCTGACTCATGTCCTCATCCCAACAGTCCTGACTCATGTCCTCATCCCAACAGTCCTGACTCCTGTCCTCATCCTAACAGTCCTGACTCCTGTCCTCAACCCAACAGTCCTGACTCATGTCCTCATCCCAACAGTCCTAACTCCTGTCCTCATCCCAACAGTCCTGACTCCTGTCCTCATCCCAACAGTCCTGACTCCTGTCCTCAACCCAACAGTCCTGACTCCTGTCCTCATCCCAACAGTCCTGACTCCTGTCCTCATCCCAACAGTCCTGACTCCTGTCCTCATCCCAACAGTCCTGACTCCTGTCCTCATCCCAACAGTCCTGACTCATGTCCTCATCCCAACAGTCCTGACTCCTGTCCTCATCCCAACAGTCATTACTCCTGCACTCATCCCAACATTCATTACTCCTGTCCTCATCCCAACAGTCCTGACTCGTGTCCTTATCCCAACAGTCCTGACTCGTGTTCTCATTCCAACAGTCCTGTCTTCCGTCCTCATCCCAACAGTCCTGACTCCTGTCCTCATCCCAACAGTCCTGACTCCTGTCCTCATCCCAACAGTCCTGACTCCTGTCCTCATCCCAACAGTCCTGACTCCTGTCCTCATCCCAACAGTCCTGACTCCTGCACTCATCCCAACAGTCATTACTCCTGCACTCATCCCAACAGTCCTGACTCGTGTCCTCATCCCAACAGTCCTGACTCGTGTTCTCATTCCAACAGTCCTGTCTTCCGTCCTCATCCCAACAGTCCTGACTCCTGTCCTCATCCCAACAGTCCTGACTCCTGTCCTCATCCCAACAGTCCTGACTCCTGTCCTCATCCCAACAGTCCTGACTCCTGTCCTCATCCCAACTCCTGTCGTCATCCCAGGACACCACAGGCCTGTGTGTGTATTCTTCTGTTTATCATTGCACTTTATTTGTCTAGTTTCAGTGATGGCCTTGCTAGCAGACGTCAAAGCCCAGCCATTCAGTACAAGACAATACCATAGAAAAGAGTTCAGATACAGGGTGAGGCATGCTACTCTGTACAGCCACATCTCCAAACCCCACACAGTGGGTATGTTGGTATGTAGTGTATTGATGTGGTGTTTAAGTTATGTAGCATAGTTATATGCAATAAGGGTTTTACTTCTGCATTCCTATAAGACATGCCTACAAACACTCCTTTGAAAACCCACCTGAGAATAATGATTAAAAAACTACTTGTAGATAAGATAAAATGGCGCCGAAGAGGATGGCTGATGTTTTACATGCCCGTAATCAATTGTGCTATTTGTTCGTTTTTCTGCGTTTTTTGTAACTTATTTTTTAACTTATTTTGTGCATAATGTTGCTGCTACCGTCTCTTATGACCGAAAATAACTTCTAGACATCAGAACTGGGATTACTCTCCACGGACTGGAAGAAGCTTTTTCCTTTAACGAGTCTGACGAAAAATATATACTGCTCTCCCGGGAACAGACCCAGATCCCCGTCATTTGCGTGAAGAAAAGACGGAGGAAAAGAGGACGCAGATCAGGCTGCCTTCTGAGAATCCGTAGGCGAGCGAGTAAACTTCCATTGCCATCAATTCTACTTGCTAACATGCAATCATTGGAAAATAAAATGGATGACCTACGATTACAATTATCCTACCAACGGGACATTAAGAACTGTAATATCCTATGTTTCACCGAGTCGTGGCTGAACGACGACACGGATAATATAGAGCTGGAGGGATTTTCAATGCACCGGCAGAACAGAGAAGCTACGTCTGGTAGGATAAGAGGTGGGGGTGTGTGTCTTTTTGTCAATAACAGCTGGTGTGTGATGTCTAACATTAAAGAAGTCTCGAGGTATTGCTCGCCTGAGGTAGAGTACCTTATGATAAGCTGTAGACCACACTATCTACCAAGAGAGTTCTCATCTATATTGTTCGTAGCCGTCTATTTACCAACACAGACCGATGCTGGCACTAAGAGCTCAATCAACCAACTCTATAAGACCATAAGCAAACAAGAAAATGCTCTCCCAGAAGTGGCCCTCCTAGTGACTGGGGACTTTAATGCAGTTTAAATCAGTTTTACCAAATTTTTAGCAGCATGTCACATGTGCAACCAGAGGGAAAAAAACTCAAGACCACCTTTACTCCACACACAGAGACGTGTACAAAGCTCTCCCTCGCCCTCCATTTTGCAAATCTGACCATAATTATATCCTCCTGATTCCTGCTTACAAGCAAAAACTAAAGCAGGAAGTACCAGTGATTTGCTCATTACGGAAGTGGTCAGATGGTGCGGATGCTACGCTACAGGACTGTTTTGCTAGCACAGACTGGAATATGTTCTGGGATTCATCCAATGGAATTGAGGAGTATACCAACTCAGTCATCGGCTTCATCAATAAGTGCATCGATGACATCTTACCCACAGTGACCGTACGTACATATCCCAACCAGAAGCCATGAATTACAGGCAACATCCGCATCGAGCTAAAGGCTAGAGCTGCCGCTTTCAGGGAACGGGACACTAATCCAGATGCCTACAAGAAATTTTGCTATGCCCTCAGACGAACCATAAAACAAGCAAAGCGTCAATACAGGATTAAGATCTAAACCTATGACACCGGCTCTGAAGCTCGTTGGATGTGGCAGGGCTTGCAAACTATTACGGACTACAAAGGGAAACCAAGACGCGAGCTGCCCAGTGACACGAGCCTACCAGATGAGATAAACGCCTTTTATGCTCGCTTCGAGGCAAGCAACACTGAAGCATGCACGAGAGCACCAGCTGTTCTGGATGACGGCTCTCCGTAGCCAACGCGAGTAAGACCTTTAAACAGGTCAACATTCACAAGGCTGCGGTGCCAGACGGATTACTAGGACGTGTGCTCCGGGCATGTGCTGACCAACTGGCAAGTGTCTTCACTGACATTTGCAACATGTCTCTGATTGAGTCTTTAATTCCAACATGTTTCAAGCAGACCACCATAGTCCCTGTGCCCAAGAACACTAAGGCAACCTGCCTAAATGACAAGAGATCCGTAGCACTCTCGTCCGTAGCTATGAAGTGCTTTGAAAGGCTGGTAATGGCTCACATCAGCACCATTATCCCAGAAACCCTAGACCCACTCCAATTTGCATACCGCCCAAACAAATCCACAGATGTAGCAATCTCTATTGCACTCCACACTGCCCTTTCCCACCTGGACAAAAGGAACACCTAAGTGAGAATGCTATTCATTGACTACAGCTCAGCGTTCAACTCATCACTAAGCTAAGGATCCTGGGACTAAACACCTCCCTCTGCAACTGGATCCTGGACTTCCTGACGGACTGCCCCCAGGGTAGGTAGCAACACATCTGCCACACTGATCCTCAACACTGGAGCCCCTCAGGTGTGCGTGCTCAGTCCTCTCCTGTACTCCCTGTTCACCCACGACTGTGTGGCCAGGCACGACTCCAACACCACCATTAAGTTTGCAGACGACACAATAGTGGTAGGCCTGATCACCGACAACAACGAGACAGCCTATAGGGAGGAGGTCAGAGACCTGGCAGTGTGGTGCCAGAATAACAACCTATCCCTCAACGTAACCAAGACTAAGGAGATGATTGTGGACTACAGGAAAAGGAGGACTGAGCAAGCCCCCATTCTCATCGACAGGGCTGTAGTGGAGCAGGTTGAGAGCTTCAAGTTCCATGGTGTCCACATCCCCAACAAACTAGAATGGTCCAAACACACCAAGACAGTCGTGAAGAGGGCACAACAAAGCCTATTGCCCTCAGGAAACTAAAAAGATTTGGCATGGGTCCTCAGATCCTCAAAAGGTTTTACAGCTGCAACATCGAGAGCATCCTGACTGGTTGCATCCCTGCCTGGTATGGCAACTGCTCGGCCTCTGACCGCAAGGCACTACAGAGGGTAGTATGTATGGCCCAGTACATCACTGAGGCTAAGCTGCCTGCCATCCAGGACCTCTACACCAGGCGGTGTCAGAGGAAGGCCCTAAAAATTGTTAAAGACCCCAGCCACCCCAGACTGTTCTCTCTACTACTGCATGGCAAGTGGTACCTGAGCGCCAAGTCTAGGACCAAAAGGCTTCTCAACAGTTTTTACCCCAAGCCATAAGACTCTTGAATAGGTATCCAAATGGCTACCCAGACTATTTGCATTGTGTGCCCCCCCCCAACCCCTCTTTTACGCTGCTGCTGTTTATCATATATGCATAGTCACTTTAACTATACATTCATATACATACTACCTCAATTAGCCCGACCAACCGGTACCCCGCACATTGGCTCCCCGGACTATCTGCATTGCGCACGTGACAAATAAACTTTGATTTGATTTGATTTGAAGATTTGGCATGGGTCCCCAGATCCTCAAACAGTTCTACAGCTGCACCATCAAGAGCATCCTGACTGGTTGCATTGCCGCCTGGTATGGCAACTGCTCGGCATCTGACCGTAAGGCGCTACAGAGGGTAGTGCGTACGGCCCAGTACATCACTGGGGCCAAGCTTCCTGCAATCCAGGACCTATATAATAGGCCGTGTCAGAGGAAAGCCCATAAAATTGTCAGAGACTCCAGTCACCCAAGTCCTAGTGTTACATTCTTTTGTTATTTTGTTCAGTGTTCTGTTGATTTATTAAATATCTCATTATGGACACTTACCACGCTGCACATTGGTCCGATCCTTGCTACTCCTCCTCAGACGAAGAGGAAATCCGTTACACCTAGACTGTTTTCTCTGCTATCGCACGTCAAGCGGTACCGGAGCGCCAAGTCTAGGTCCAAAAGGCTCCTTAACAGCTTCTACCCCCAAGCCATAAGACTGCTAAACAATTAATTAAATGGCCACCAGACTATTACATTGACCCCCCCCCCCCCCCCCCCCCCGCCATTTGTTTTGTACACTGCTGCTACTCGCTGTTTATTATCTCTGCATAGTCACTTCACCTCTGCCTACATGTACAAATTACCTCTACCTCTTCCCTCGCACACTGACTCGGTACCCCCTGTACATAGCCTCGTTATTGTTATGTTATTGTGTTACTTTTTATTAGTTTTTACTTTAGTTTATTTGGTAAATATTTTCTAATAACTATATTTCTTTAACTGCACTGTTGGTTAAGGGCTTGTAACTAATCATTTCACGGTAAGGTCTACAATTGTTGTATTCGGCGCATGTGACAAAGTTTGATTTGATTTTGATTTGTTGTATTGGTGTGGCATTCATGTGATGTAGCATAGTTATACAGTCTTACTGTACATATAATAGGCCTCTCAGTCTACATTCATAAGGGATGCCCATGAATACTCCTTTGAATGTTCCTGTGTAGCTATGTCTTCCCTGGCTTTGTAATCAGGGCTCAAAGGATCCTCGCCTGTTTTCCAAGAAGTGCAGTCTTAGATAATAAGAAAATAATAGACATGATGCTGGAGCTGCAGGAACACTTTGAGTTAAGGATCCCATTTGATTCATTCCTTCTTTTGAAGCTTCTGGAGAGGCTTGGTGATCGGATCAAGGCTGCTGTATGAAATGGGACAAGGTACCTGGGGGAGTGGTAGGAATGGGATGTTCCTTTTGTAGCTGGGAATTATGGAATCTGCTCTCACTCACACTGACAGCGACACTAAGCCCATCAGAATAGTGTGTGTGTGTGTGTGTGTGTGTGTGTGTGTGTGTGTGTGTGTGTGTGTGTGTGTGTGTGTGTGTGTGTGTGTGTGTGTGTGTGTGTGTGTGTGTGTGTGTGTGTGTGTGTGTGTGCGTACGTACGTACATTTTAGGGATGATAGCGCTTGGTGTCAGAAGATGTCATCAGACAGGCAAATCACACACACACCCTCAGTGACAGACCCCTGATACCCAGTGGCTAATGGTAAATCATGTTAAAAGCCTCACCCCCCATATCAGGTCCTTATTGAATAAAATCTGTGTGTTCCTATGTTACTGCTACTCTAAGAGGATTTGAACTCCTTTGTTTAGCAGTGTAATCTCTCCCATTACTATCACAGTTTGGATTGGGAAATAAGGGACAATTAACAGATTAAAAGCAAGAATTTAAGAGATTACCACCTTCTTCATGGTATTACATGATGACATTCTATCTTCTATTCTGAGAGAGAGAGAGAGAGAGAGAGAGAGAGCTAAATGTCTCATCCTATTACTGTAGGCCAGTGGTTCTCTAACTTATAGTCCCGTACCCCTTCAAACATTCAACCTCCAGCTGCGTACCCCCTCTAGCACCAGGGTCAGCTGCGTACCCCCTCTAGCACCAGGGTCAGCTGCGTACCCCCTCTAGCACCAGGGTCAGCTGCGTACCCCCTCTAGCACCAGGGTCAGCTGCGTACCCCCTCTAGCACCAGGGTCAGCTGCATATCCCCTCTAGCACCAGGGTCAGCTGCATATCCCCTCTAGCACCAGGGTCAGCGGCATATCCCCTCTAGCACCAGGGTCAGCTGCGTACCTCCTCTAGCACCAGGGTCAGCTGCGTACCCCCTCTAGCACCAGGGTCAGCTGCGTACCCCCTCTAGCACCAGGGTCAGCTGCGTACCCCCTCTAGCACCAGGGTCAGCGCACTCTCAAATGTTTGTTTTTTCCATCATTGTAAGCCTGCCACACACACACTATACGATACATTTATTAAACATAAGAATGAGTGTGAGTTTTTGTCACAACCCGGCTCGTGGGAAGTGACAAAGAGCTCTTATAGGACCAGGGCACAAATAATAATATAATAATAATCAATAATTTTGAACTTTATTTAGCCATCTTACATATAAAACCTTATTTGTTCATCAAAAATTGTGAATATCTCACCACAGGTTAATGACAAGGGTGTGCTTCTAAGGATGCACATAACTCTGCAATGTTGGGTTGTATTGGAGAGAGTCTCAGTCTGAAATTATTTTCCACACACAGTCTATGCCTGTATTTAGTTTGCATGCTAGTGAGGGCCGAGAATCCACTCTCTACATAGGTACGCGATTGCGAAGGGCATCAGTGTCAAGAAACTCTGTGCGCAGCCCTATCCAGAAATCTGGCAGTGTCTTCTGATTAAATTACATTTTCACAGAACCGCTTGTTGCAATTTTAATGAGGCTCTTTTTTTCAGATATCGGTAAGTGGACTGGAGGCAGGGCATGAAAGGGATAACGAATCCAGTTGTTTGTGTCATCCGTTTCGGGAAAGTACCTGCATAATTACGCACCCAGCTCACTCAGGTGCTTCGCTATATCACATTTAACATTGTCCGTAAGCTTGAGTTCATTTGCACACAAAAAATCATACAATAATGGAAAGACCTGTGTGTTGTCCTTGTTAATGCAGACAGAAAAGAGCTCCAACTTCTTAATCATAGCTTCAATTTTGTCCTTCACATTGAATATAGTTGCGGAGAGTCCCTGTAATCCTAGATTCAGATGATTCAGGCGAGAAAGAAAATCACCCAGATAGGCCAGTCGTGTGAGAAACTGCAAACGGTCAGAGAAGTGAAAATGATGGCCAGTAGAGACAACTTTAGGCTCGTCTCTCAGTTCCAAAACGTGTCAATACTTTGCCCCTTGATAACCAGCACACTTCTGTATGTTGTAAAAGTGTTACAAGGTCGCTGCCTATTTCATTGCATAATGCAGAAAATACACGAGAGTTCAGGGGCCTTGCTTTAACAAAGTTAACCATTTTCACTGTAGTGTCCAAAATGTCTTTCAAGCTGTCAGGCATTCCCTTGGCAGCAAGAGCCTCTCAGTGGATGCTGCAGTGTACCCAAGTGGCGTCGGGAGCAACTGCTTGCATGCGCATTACCACTCCACTACGTCTATCTGTCATGGCTTTTGCACCATCAGTACAGATACCAACACATCTTGACCACCAAAGTCCATTTTATGTCACAAAGCTGTCCAGTACTTTAAAAATATCCTCTCCTGTTGTCCTAGTTTCCAGTGGTTTGCATAAGAGGATGTCTTCCTTAATTGACCCCCCATAAACGTAACAGACATATACCAGGAACTGTGCCTGGCCCGCCACGTCTGTTGACTCATCCAGCTGTAACGCATATAATTCATTGGCTTGTATACGAAGCAGTAATTGTTTCAAAACAATTACAAAATCTCCTGCCATGTCATTGACGCATCGTGAAACAGTGTTGTTTGATGAATGCATTGTCTGTATAGTTCTTTTGGCCTTTTCCCCAAAGATTTTCTCCCCGACCAAATCCCGAGCAGCAGGAAGAATTATGTATGGGGCTTGCCTGTCCTAGCCACTCGGTAGCTCACCATATAAGACGCTTCTAGCCCCTTCTTATTAATGGTATCTGTTGCTTTAATACATGTCTTACTACTCGAAAGTCGTCTTACTTCTCACTCAAAAAACTCCTGTGGCTTATTTTTAAAATGGTCATGTTTCGTTTTTAAAATGTCTGCGCAAGAGTGAAGGTTTCCCACAAGAGGGTAACGGTCAATGTGATTGGACGTTAATAATTTGACTAGGCTACCTGTATTTGACATTGTGTTGTTATTTCGCTGAACACTAGATGGTTTAATTTTATTTTTGGCAGTGAAACGAGGCTACTCAGGCGAGAAAAAAACCTCACCCAAATGTATAGCCCCGTTGGAAAATATAAATGGACTGTTTGAAAATGTGATTTAAAAAATGTGATTTAAAATTATAAATGTAATGTGAGTCACATTTTTTTTGGCGTACCCCTGGCGGCATTGCGCGTACACCGTATCCCAGTTTGGGAATACCTGGTATAGGTGAAAGGCCCTACACTGCTCTGTCATGTTACCAATATAAATGGTTAGTCCTGTAAATGTGCTGACCCCAGTGTTATTACACATCCTGGGTTAACAGTGGCTATGCCCTTAATGCAGTCTCCTTCACCTCTCTACCCTCTGGAATCTCCTAAAGGACCTGTTCTCTTCCAGCCAGATGTACATGCATGTCTTTCCTCCCCTCACTCTTATATGTAGGCATACATTTTCTCCTTTTATTTTCTCCTCTCTCTCTCTTTCTCTCTATTTCACACACACACTCACTCGTCTTCCCCATGCTGAGTGTGTACATTACCTGAGGCGTTTCTCCCTGGGTTCTGCCTCTGTAATTACCTGGAGAGGCAGAGTGATGAGAGGGTACGCCTGACCTTTAAATCGTTAGCCCACAGACCCACACACACATAAACACACAATGATTTACACAAAGAATCAAATGGCGGTGTGCGTAGCAGTGACAGCCTGTGTTAGTGAGGGATTTGGTCACATCAGCCAGACGCATATGGAAAGGTTTAATTACTGTTGCCCACAGATGCACATAATTGATCATGTAATCAATGAATGAATGTTGCCTGTCTAGTTAGTGGCCCGTAAAGCCCATTTGCTTTTAAAGATCTTTAGAATGATGAAGGGCTATGGATCAGGGCTATAAAATAATATACAGACAGAGATAATGGTACACTAAGAGAGAGGGGGATAGAGCAGGAGGGGATGTGGGGGGATAGAGCAGGAGGGGATGTGGGGGGAGAGAGCAGGAGGGGATGTGGGGGGAGAGAGCAGGAGGGGAGTGTGGGGGGAGAGAGTAGATGGGAGGATGTGGGGGGAAAGAAAGTGGGGGAGAGGGTGGGGGTGTGTGGGTGGGGAGCGGGTGGAGGGGTGTGGTGGAAGAGAGTGGGGTTGCGGGGGCAGTGTAGGGGAAGAGAGAGTGGGGGAGAGGGTGGGGTGAGTGTGGGGGAAGAGAGGGTGGGGGAGTGGGTGGGGTGAGTGTGGGTGAAGAGAGAGTGGGGTTGCAGGGGCAGTGTGGGGGAAGAGAGGGTGGGGAGAGGGAGGGGTGAGTGTGGGGGAAGAGAGGGTGGGGGAGTGGGTGGGGTGAGTGTGGGGAAGAGAGAGTGGGGGAGCAGATGGGGGGAGTGTGGGGGATGAGAGAGTGGTGGAGTTGGAGGGGTGAATGTCGGAAGAGAGAGTGGGGGGGGGGAGTGAGAGTGGGGTTGCAGGGGCAGTGTGGGGGAAGAGAGGGTGGGGAGAGGGAGGGGTGAGTGTGGGGGAAGAGAGGGTGGGGGAGTGGGTGGGGTGAGTGTGGGGAAGAGAGAGTGGGGGAGCAGATGGGGGGAGTGTGGGGGACGAGAGAGTGGTGGAGTTGGAGGGGTGAATGTCGGAAGAGAGAGTGGGGGGGGAGTGAGAGTGGGGGAGCGGGTGGAGGGTGTTGTGGGGAAGAGAGAGTGGGGGAGCGGCTGGAGGGTGTGTGGGGGAAGAGAGGGAGGGGGATCTTTCACTGTGTACTGGCCTTTCCCCAGGCTTAGCTCTCCGAACTCCAAACTGTAATGCAGTGTGTGCGTTCAAGCATGTGATCTTACATTCTTTTGTGTGTACATGTGTGCGTGCGTGTGTGTGTGCGTGCGAGTGTACTTTATGTGTGAGAAAGCAAGAGAGATATTAGGTTTGAGATGGCTGGCAGGCAAACTATTTACCCCTCTCATTGCACACACATTTACTTTCACACATACACACACGCACACACACACACACACACACACACACACTCAGAACCTCAGATTTCACCTGGTTTTGTCAGTGGTGTCTCTGGGTGGTTTCTCATCTCTCCTACAACTCCTTTCTTTTTACTTTTCTGTCTCCCAGTAATGAGGTGCCATGAGTTCTGATATCAGGCTGCCCGCTACTTCCTCTTTAAAGCCTGTGTTTTCCCTCTGCCATTGCTGGTTCTACTCTAGTTGTCAATCTGTCACCTGCTCAGGCTCGCTTGCATACACCACCAGACAGAGAAAGACACAACAGAGTTGACAAATGGAAATTAATGGGGGGAGAAACTTCATTTTTTTTGAAAAACAGAAGAGCTGACTGATGCTTCAAATCAGGCTGGGCTTTGTAATGCTAAAGTTAACCTGGCAGTCAGTACAGAGAGATGTGAGGGTTTTCTCACCCTCCCTCAAATGAGACTGGAAATAGTCTAGTGAGGAGAAAAACCTGTGGAAAGAAAGATGTGGTGTGCTGGAGGCTAAACCTTAGTCATAGCATCCCATACCCTCCTTCATTCCCCATGCATCATTTTTACCAACTCTTTCCACTGCATGTTACATTGATTCACAGATATACACTGATATCCTAGTCCCTTCTCTCTCACCTACCTGAGGGTTCTAGCATGGTTAGGGAGAGTATATAGAGATGTATAGTAGTACTCTAGTCCCCTATCCTGCTCTTACTAGAGTTGTGGTCCTGATGAGAGACTTTCTGAGCCCTAGTTATCACTCCACTGATGAACGATGGATGGAGACTGAACGGGTGCTTTACCCCACCACTACTGTCTCCCTTCATCAGTGTCCTGTCATCCCCTCCCTTCTCGATCACTTTCACTTCTTCTCCTGCCTCATCAGTCAGATCAGTAGAGAACAGGATCATTAGAGTCTGTCCTGAATCACATCGTGGACAGTGTAGAATAGATGATGACATGGAATTCGCCACGACAACAAAGTCAAACAGTGGGCATCTCAGGGTTAACATTGATGTATAACAGTGTTATTGTCACGTGAGCAGCTGCACCAATACTTCATAAACAAAGCCATTAGGGATGTGCATATTTCCCTTTCAAGACGATTTGATTCGTATCTAGATACATGGGCTCCGATATGATACTTGAACGATACGTTTTAGTTTGAAACAATTCGGTACGATTCGATTTGATTAGAGAACGAATCAATGTAATTCAGTTTGATGCAATAAGATTCGATGCACAAAAATCTGTTGTATAAACACATTAATGTTCCATTCTAAATGAAAACCTGCTGCTGATGGAGCTCATGTGATGGGCCTCTGAGCTGGATCTGTCTGAGCTGACTTCTCTCTGTGTGTGTGTGTGTGTGTGTGTGTGTGTGTGTGTGTGTGTGTGTGTGTGTGTGTGTGTGTGTGTGTGTGTGTGTGTGTGTGTGTGTGTGTGTGTGTGTCTATGGTGTATGTACTATGTAGGCACCTGAGCTGAGTGGTCGCTGTCCTCATTATCAAATTATTAACTTTACCCTGTATATCTAAAAATGACCATATATATTGTTTAAAGCAAAACTACCAAAAATATTGCTGATGGTGAACCTGAACAATTAAAATAACAACTAGAGGTATAGCCAGATTAGAGTTGTGTCTTCGGTACCTTACTTTTTGTCGGTAAAACACAATTTTCATCAGGGCATAGATTAAAAAATAACATAGAAAATGACATAGGTTGTCATTCAACTAGTACAGACTAATATCCCGCAGGCAATATATTGCATTTAAAGTGAGATCAAGAACAGGCCGCCTACCTCGGGTTGGTCAGCGTGTGAAGCTGGGCACACTGCGCTGTTTGACTAGGCTACTGATATTTTCTGGGGGTTTTCGCCATGCAAAATGACTTGCAGATCAATGACTGTCAATACAGTTACATGCAGTCTGACACTGAGGGAGATGACACATCAGTTGTCAATAAAGATGAGAGGTATTTTTGTAAGGTAGAAAGAATGTTTGCAACAGATGTTATTGAACCAGCGATTCGTAAGGTCTGAATAAATGTTCTGACCGATGCATGCTACATTTAGATGGGTTTGGGTTCCACGGACCAATGCACTTGTAGCTTCATCATTTGAATTGGGGACCGATGTGTATAGGTGAACCATTGCATCCCTAAGAGCCATGGGGATCCATGTTGAGGTCTGGCTGCAGTATGGCTGTTGTCACATTGATTCATGGCACCCTGTCCTGCTTTTATACGGTCGATTTGTAATAACATTATCTGCAGGGAAAAAAAGCTATGCATATTTCAATACATTAATCAGACTAAAGTAGGTTTGTGTGTGTGTGTGTGTGTGTGTGTGTGTGTGTGCGTGCGTGCGTGTGTATGATCTGCATGTGCACGTGTGTTTACCTCACACACCTGGAGGACATTTATAATCGCTATTCAGAGGCTCTCAGGCTTGGAGAGAGATGGAAAGAGAGAGAGAAGATGAGAGAGATCTAGAGTAAGAGAGAGATAGAGAGGAGAGAGATCTAGAGTAAGAGAGGGAGAGAGAGAGAGGGGGGGGTAGGAGGGGGGGGGGGCCTGGTGGGTGTGTTGATGCGTGGGTGGGAACATATGCCACCCAACAATAATACCACCTTAATTACCAAAACACCAGGAGAGGAAAGACACGAGAGAGACAGAGACTGAGCTTCTCTCACTGCCAGATCATTAGAGAGGCTGGCTAACTGACAGACGGAGAACAGAAGAAAATGAGTGAAGAGTTGGAAAGAAGAGAGAAAAGAGATTAGAATGAACAGTGAAGAGAATGCGAAGAGAGTAGAAGTGATAGAGAAGATAGAGAAGAGGGGGGAGAGAATAAACAGAAGGGATCAAAAAGATGGAGAAGTAATGGAGAAGAGAAGAGGAAGGAGAATGGAGAACAGATCCCAGAGATGGAGTGGGCTGGAGTCCTGTTTCTTCATCACAGAAGCAGGCTGTGGATGTCAACACTACCGCATGTAAAGTGTACTGTAATGACTTCCAGTCCATGGTTCAATTTGTCGTATGGGGCACAAATCACTAGTGTATACTACCTTTACCAGGAAATGCATGTGAATACACACATACACACACCCAAATACAAACAGGTAACTGCCAAATAAAGGAAACACTTGCGTAAATGAGGGATACAAAGTATACAGTATTGAAAGCAGGTGCATCCACGCAGGTGTGGATCCTGAGTTAGTTAAGCAATTAACATCCCATCATGCTTAGGGTCATGTATAAAAATGCAGAGTTTCCCATTATTTTGGCTACCATGGCTAGAAGAAGAGATCTCAGTGACTTTGAAAGAGGGGTCTCAAAGGAGCATAGGGGGTTTAAAGGGTGTGTGAAGAGCCCTATAAAATCTGCATTGCAGAGTACGTGCAATCACAGAATCCAGACAAAAAAACTAATTCAACAATATAATTTTTTTATTGAACTTAGTAGGAAATCAGCTAAATGTATTGAAGTGATTTGAAAAGGCATTAATTTGTCCAAGTTAATCATAAGACATGAACAACATGCATCAGTGATTAGTATTTTGTATATAGACACAAATACACACACACATACAGTATGTATATAGACACAAATACACACACACATACAGTATGTATATAGACACAAATACACACACACAGAGAGAGAAAATTTGTTGAGAACTTATGAGTGTCATCAATCTCCCCAAGACATCCATGTCTCCAGGTGTGAACTCTGCTGACAGGTTTTATTGGCTCAGGCCGTTTTATTGGCTCACATCAACACCATTGTCCCAGAAACCATAGACCCACTCCAATTTGCATATCGGACCAACAGATCCACAGATTATGCAATCTCTATTGCACTCCACACTGCCCTTTCCCATCTGGACAAAAGGAACACCTAAGTGAGAATGCTATTCATTGACTACAACTCAGTGGTCAACACCATAGTGCCCTCAAAGCTCATCACTAAGCTAAGGACCCTGGGACTAAACACCTTCCTCTGCAACTGGATCCTAGACTTCCTGAAGGGCGCCCCCAGGTGGAAAGGGTAGGTAGCAACACATCCGCTACGCTGATCCTCAACACGGGAGCCCCTCAGGGGTGCGTGCTCAGTTTGCTGATACTACAACAGTGGTAGGCCAGATCACCAACAGCGATGAGACAGCCTATAGGGAGGAGGCAGAGACCTGACCGTGTGGTGCCAGGACAACAACCTCACAGTCAACGTGATCAAGACAAAGGAGATGATTGTGGACTACAGGAAAAGGAGGACCGAGCACGCCTCCATTCTCATCTCAAAAACTGCCAAAGACTCCAGCCACCCTAGTCATAGACTGTTCTCTCTGCTACCGCACGGCAAGCGGTTCCGGAGTGCCAAGTCTAGGTCCAAGAGGCTTCTAAACAGCTTCTACCTCCAAGCCATAACTCCTGAATATCTAATCAAATGGCTACCCATACTAAATGCCAAACCCACAAGCTGCTGCTACTCTCTGTTCTTATCTATGTATAGCCACTTTAATAACCCTACCTGCATGTACATAATTACCTCAACTACCTCGACACAGGTGCCCCCGCACATTGACACATTGGCTCTGCTCCGGTACCCCCTGTATATAGCCCTGCTATTGTTATTTACTGCTGCTCCTTAATTATTCGTTTTTCTTACCTCTTACTTTTTTTTGTATTTTCTTAAAACTGTATTGTTGGTTAAGGGATTGTAAGTAAGCATTTCACTGAAAGGTCTTCTAATAAAATTAGATTTTTATCTTATGGACACTAAACGCTATGAGATAATCATGTCACCCCAGCAGTCACACGCCTTATAAAAGCAGTCATGTCTGGTCAGGTGAAAGGGTGGGTGGCGAGAGAGCGAGAGAGAGAGAACTAGGGGGCTTTTTCACACTGGTGCATTTACCCCCTTAGCTCGGTTCGTTTGGACTCTATCCACACTCGGAGCAAACCAAAGAACGCGCTGTGGTTAGCTCAAAAAGGGTGGTCTCGGACCATTTCCATTCGTACCATGGTGCGGTTCGCTACAGGTGTGAACAGTCCGGCCCAAACACAGGAAAAGAACCAGAGACGCGCAGTATTATTGGTTGTTGGTTGATAAAATGCATTATCATAACTTGATATCTCTGAAACATTTTGTGAGTAGCAGGGCGTTGCATTTTGTGCAGATTAGGGGATACAGGGCTATATCGGGGTTATAGGCTACTGAATATAGTCTACTCACGTCGCAGCTATTGTGCTGTTTTAATATGATGATTGAGACACACAAGTGATGGTCCATGATAATCATAGATGGATTTATTGTGAGTATTTTTCTCCAATAAACAAAGGACTTGCATGAACACGTGGTTTTGTTTAGGCATTTTAGTTTGTTTGACATTTGGCAATGTGAAACCAACCGGACCAAATGAAAGAAATACAAAGTAACAAATAATCAGACTCTAGCTCAGAACTATGTGTGAAAACGCCCTTAGAGAGAGACCGAGACAGAGACTACTACTGATGAGACACTGCTGGCATTGACATGACACACTCCTGTCTCACACCTGATCCCTCTCTTTCTCTCTGCCATGTCCCTCCTCCCCACTTTCATCCCCCCATCCTCAGTCACAGCCCCCAGACAGACACCACTCATCTCCCTCCCTCCATCCATCCATCCATCCATCCATCCATCCATCCATCCATCCATCCATCCATCCATCCATCCATCCATCCATCCATCCATCCATCCATCCATCCATCCATCCATCCATCCATCCATCCATCCATCCATCCATCCATCCATGACCAGATGGCTGGTGCAGATCTGTCAGCCAGGAGACATAGACAGGCTCTCTACTCTGTTCTCTTTGAGGCTCCACACCCTGCTGCCATAAATCACTCAGGCGGGGATGGAAGGATGGAGAGATGGAGGGTTGGCGAGATGGACCGCTTCATGGTGTTTCTGACACAAACAGATCTGGCAACAAATTCATCATGGGGATGAGGGGGTGTAGGGGAGAGGAGGGGAAGATCAGGGTGCAGAAACGTCACAAAACAGATGATTGTTGACAGTGTACAGCACACATCTACTGTAACCTCTTTCCACACTAGTGACCCTCTTGCTAGTCTTTATGTTTGGTCACCTTTCACCCCATGATCCCCCAACCCATGGAGAGTCTCTCAGACACTATATAAAGTTTCATAAGTAAAAGTAGTGGACAAACATTTATATTGTATTCTCCGAGAGAGAGAGAGAGAGAGAGAGAGAGAGAGAGAGAGAGAGAGAGAGAGAGAGAGAGAGAGAGAGAGAGAGAGAGAGAGAGAGAGAGAGAGAGAGAGAGAGAGAGAGAGAGAGAGAGAGAGAGAGAGAGAGAGAGAGAGAGAGAGAGAGAGAGAGAGAGAGAGAGAGAGAGAGAGAGAGAGAGAGAGAGAGAGAGAGAGATGTAACCGCAACCGCTAGTTCCTGATCATTACTTCTTCTTTCCTTAGAGGTCAGAGTTCAATGGAGGCTGGCATTGCCATTGGGCTGGCTTTAACATAGCATCCAGAAAGGCAGGGGAATCCTGGGCTAGCAGCAGGCTAACGAGTACAATGATCCTCTAATGATGGTTAATGCTAACCACTAGTGTGAGCTAAAGCTAACTAATGAAGGGAGCACAGCAGAGATCTCCCTAGGGGACAGCGAGAGGAGAGTTGGAGAGAGATAGACGAGGTGTGAAGAGAAAGGAAGGGCATGAAAGGTGGAGAGAAATGGAGGGTAGGAGAGGTAGAGAGAAAAGGAGGTGAGACAAAGAGAGAGGAGAGATGGAGGGAGTGTAAATACTGAAGACAGCCAGGTTAACTAATCAATGGAGCAGAGAGTGGCCCCTGAGTGGCTCCTGAGACCAATGGTTCATGAATAGGGAACAGGTCTATTTAAATAGGCCCATTTGCAGTGAGGGCATGTCTGGAGGAGAGACTGTGGCTATTTAACAGTACCACCACAAACCACAGGAAGTCAAGGTGTCTCAATGCCTTCCTCTGCTAATGCCAGAGAGAATGTGTGTGTGTGTGTGTGTGTGTGTGTGTGTGTGTGTGTGTGTGTGTGTGTGTGTGTGTGTGTGTGTGTGTGTGTGTGTGTGTGTGTGTGTGTGTGTGTGTGTGTGTGTGTGTGTGTGTGTGTGTGTGTGTGTGTGTGTGTGTTGTAATGAGGAGGTGGAGAGAGGATAAACATATCTCCCATAGAAATTAGTTAATCTCCTCTTTATTACTCCTCATTTCCCTCTATTCTCTGTGATTGAAGGACGGACTGGCGAGAGAGACACGGGTCATTGAAATCATTACGCTCCAGTGTAAACACCGCTTTGTGTTATTTGCTCATACACTCATCGCAATTTACTATGACGTTATTTTCATGCAGATGAGAAGTGTGATTGCCTTGATTGGGACAATGTATGCGAACAAAACGGAGGGTGCACAGTCCTTTTTTTTCAGGAGAATGCTTGGGCTTTTAGTTTTGATAACTTACTCGTTGCACAGAAGCGAAGGGAAAGTGTATGTTTTGAACAATATGTGTGGTGTAAAGTCATGCAGATACATGGTAAGGTCGTGTATAGAGAAGAGAATGTACTGTATATGCTGTTTTAAGCTATATCTGTTTCAACTTAATAGAAAAAAATCAACTGGCTTCTCTCTCTCTCTGTCCCCCTCTTTCTCTCCTCCCCTATCTCTCCCTCTCCCCTCTCTCTCTCTCTCTTCTCTTCCCCCTCTCACTCTCTTTCTCTCCTCCCCTATCTCTCCCTCTCCCCCCTCTCTCTCTCTTCTCTTCCCCCTCTCACTCTCCCCCCTCTCTCTCTCTTCTCTTCCCCCTCTCACTCTCTTCTCTCCCTCCCTCTCTCTTTCTTTCTTTTTCTGTCTTTTGTGTCTTTAATTGGTTTGGCATTTTCTTCACTTCCCCAAAAGAGAAACCATCATTAAGCGGCTGTCCACTGAGTCGGCCAATAAAATATTCTTCTATCTGGGGTCACCATGGGGAAACAGAACAGCGACTGCCTGTCATTCCCATAGGTCAAAGGTCACCCTTCGACCAATTCATTTCCTCTCCATCTCCCTGACTTCCTCTTTCTTCCCCTTTCCCTCCTGCATTCATTTCCTCAGTGCTGATTTGGCCTGACGAGGCCAGCCAATCAGGTTGCATTTCACGTATCACTGCTCTCCCAGGCTCAAAGGTCAGCCATCAGAAAGGGGGATTATGGGATACCATCACTTGACAGATTAAGCACCTGCTGATAGTTTCAGATTGTGAGGATGTGGTGTTATGTTGACATAACGCTGCCTTAATGTCCCATAACGTTGCCTTAAATCAAATCCCTTTTTATTCGACACCTGCACTGAATACAACAGGGAAATGCTCACTTACGAGCTCTTAACCAACAATACAGTTTTAAGAAAAATAAGTGTTAAGAAAGTATTACTAAATAAACTGAAGTAAAAAAAAAGAATACAAAATAAAGAAAGAAAGAAGAAAATAGAAAAATAACAAAAAATTAAAGACCACCAATAAAATAACAGTAACGAGGATATATACAGGGGGTACCGGTACAGAGTCAATGTGCAGGGGCAAACGTTAGTCGAGGTAATTGAGGTAATATGTACACTACAGTGTTCCAATGGCATGTTGTGTTAGCTAATCCAAGTTTATCATTTTGACTGATCATTAGAAAACCCTTTTGCAATTATGTTAGTACAGCTGAAAACTGTTGTCCTGATTAAAGAAGCAATAAAACTGGCCTTCTTAAGACTAGTTGAGAATCTGGAGCATCAGCATTTGTGGGTTCGATTACAGGCTCAAAATGGCCAGAAACAAAGACTTTTCTTCTGAAACTCGTCAGTCTATTCTTGTTCTGAGAAATCAAGGCTATTCCATGCAAGAAATTGCCAAGAAACTGAAGATCTCATACAACGCTATGTACTACTCCCTTCGCAGAACAGCACAAACTGGCTCTAACCAGAATAGAAAGAGGAGTGGGAGGTCCCGATGCACAACTGAGCAAAAGGACAAGTACATTAGAGTGTCTAGTTGAGAAACAGACGCCTCACAAGTCCACAACTGGCAGCTTCATTAAATAGTACCCGCAAAACACCAGTCTCAACGTCAACAGTGAAGAGGCGACTCCGGGATGCTGGCCTTCTATTTGATGTTATTTTAATGAACAAAACATTTGCTTTTTTTTCAAAAACAAGGGCATTTCTAAGTGACCCCAAACTTTTGAAAGGTAGTGTACATGTAGGTAGAGGTAAAGTGACTATGCAGAGATAATAAATAGAGAGTAGCAGCAGCGTAAAAATGTGTGGGTGGGTCAATGCAAATAGTCCGGGTAGCCATTTGATTAGCTGTTCAGGAGTCTTATGGCTTGGAGGTAGAAGCTGTTAAAAAGCCTTTTGGACCTAGACTTGGCGCTCCGGTACCGCTTGCCGTGCGGTAGCAGAGAGAACAGTCTATGACTAGGGTGGCTGGAGTCTTTGGCAGTTTTTAGGGCCTTCCTCTGACACCACCTAGTATAGAGGTCCAGGATTGCAGGAAGCTTGGCCCCAGTGATGTACTGGCCCATACACACTACCCTCTGTAGTGCCTTGCAGTCGGAGGCTGAGCAGTTGTCATACCAAGCGGTGATGCAACCAGTCAGGATGCTCTCGATGTTGTAGCTGTAAAACCTTTTGAGGATCTGAGGACCCATGCCAAATCTTTTCAATCTCCTGAGGGGGAAAAGGTTTTGTCGTGCCCTCTTTACGACTGTCTTGGTGTGTTTGGACCATTCTGGTTTGTTGGTGATGTGGACACCAAGGTACTTGAAGCTCTCAACCTGCTGCACTACAGCCCTGTCGATGAGAATGGGGGCGTGCTCGGCCCTCCTTTTCCTGTAGTCCACGATCATCTACTTTGTCTTGATAATCTTGAGGGAGAGGTTGTTATCCTGGCACCACACTGCCAGGTTTCTGACCTCCTGCCTATAGGCTGTCTCATTGTTGTCGGTGATCAGGCCTACCACTGTTGTGTTGTCTACAAACTTAATGATGGTGTTGGAGTCATGAGTGAATGGGAGTACAGGAGGGGACTGCACACGCACCCCTGAGGGGCCCCCGTGTTGAGGATCAGCGTGGCGGATGTGTTGTTACCTACCCTTACCACCTGGGGGCGGCCCGTCAGGATGTTCAGGATCCAGTTGCAGAGAGAGGTGTTAAGTCCCAGGGTCCTTAGCTTAGTGATGAGCTTTGAGGGCGCTATGGCGTTGAACGCTGAGCTGTAGTCAATGAATAGCATTCTCACTTAGGTGTTCCTTTTGTCCAGGTCGGAAAGGGCAGTGTGGAGTGCAATAGAGATTGCGTCATGCTTCCCTTTGTAGTCCGTAATAGAGAGGGAGAGGGAATGAATGCAAAATAATTTGCAAAAGAACATGCTTTTGTTATGTTGCTATAACGTTGCTGTAACGTTATTGTGAGGTTGTGGGAGTGTTTTTCCTATTAATTAAGGCAGTAGGGTGGATGAGGTCAGAGACCACCACACCAGGCTCATTACCCTAAGAAACTAAGGATCAATGGAACCGGAACAGGGGCATTTTTCTCCTTCTTTCTCTCTATCGAATTTAATTTATCCCCTCATCCATGTGGCTGGGACGCGCGAGGAGCGCCATTTGACCTCCGCGTGTGAGTGTGTGTTCTATACCAATAATCAGTGAAATATGTGGGCAGAATGGGGTAGGTAGGCATCTGTTGAGTTGTGCAGAATTTGAAGTACAGTACATTCATCATATTCTCTGTTGTGAGATCTGACTCCCAGGGGAACAGTTATAGCATGCATGTCGTATGTCACATGAGAAGAGATGAGATGGGGGCTTCCTTTGAGTGTTGCTCCTTTTCTATTTTAGTTCACTCCTCATCTGTATCATCTACAGTCACATTGGATCATCTACAGTCACCTTGGATCATCTACAGTCACCTTGGATCATCTACAGTCACCTTGGATCATCTACAGTCACATTGGATCATCTACAGTCACATTGGATCATCTACAGTCACATTGGATCATCTACAGTCACCTTGGATCATCTACAGTCACATTGGATCATCTACAGTCACATTAGGTCATCTACAGTCACATTGGATCATCTACAGTCACCTTGGATCATCTACAGTCACCTTGGATCATCTACAGTCACATTGGATCATCTACAGTCACATTAGGTCATCTACAGTCACATTGGATCATCTACAGTCACCTTGGATCATCTACAGTCACATTGGATCATCTACAGTCACATTGGATCATCTACAGTCACATTGGGTCATCTACAGTCACATTGGATCATCTACAGTCACCTTGGATCATCTACAGTCACCTTGGATCATCTACAGTCACATTGGATCATCTACAGTCACATTGGATCATCTACAGTCACATTGGATCATCTACAGTCACATTGGATCATCTACAGTCACATTGGATCATCTACAGTCACATTGGATCATCTACAGTCACATTGGATCATCTACAGTCACATTGGATCATCTACAGTCACCTTGGATCATCTACAGTCACATTGGATCATCTACAGTCACATTGGATCATCTATCACTTAGCCCTCTCCCCTCTTACACGCTCACTTTCCCACATGCATTCTCTTTCTCTCTCTCTTTCTCTCTCTCTCTTTCTCTCTCTCTTTCTCTCTCTTTTTCACACTCATTCTTTTGCATTCATTCCCTCTCCCTCGCTCTCCCTGTCTCTCTCAGGTCCAGGCTGAGGCTGTGTTCAGTAGCAGCTCATTAGTGTAATATATATGGTGCAGTCCAGTGATTAGAGGGCCAGGGCAGGACAGGTGGTTTCACATGTCAGCCAGTGTAACACAGTACTGCTCACGGTGCTACAGACTTTACTGGAGCTTGCTGCGTTGTGTCAGGACACCTAATCAATCCCAGGCCGGAGAGATTGATAAACCACTAAAAATAGTATTTCTGTCCTGCCTTCAGAGTGTAGTTTAAAGGTAGACTCAGCGAAATGACCATGCCAAGAGCAGCACCGGAGATATTGAGATGAGCGAGATGCAACACTACGCTCTCACACATCACACACAGTATCTGTGGATTTTTACATTTTTTTATTTCACCTTTATTTAACCAGGTAGGCTAGTTGAGAACAAGTTCTCATTTACAACTGCGACCTGGCCAAGATAAAGCAAAGCAGTGCGACACAAACAACAACACAGAGTTACACATGGAATAAACAAACACACAGTCAATAATACAATAAAAAAGTATATATACAGTGTGTGCAAATGAGGTAGGATAAGGGAGGTAAGGCAATAAATAGACCATAGTGGCAAAATAATTACAATATAGCAATTAAACACTGGAGTGATAGATGTGCAGAAGATGAGTGTGCAAGTAGAGATACTGGGGTGCAAAGGAGCAAAATAAATAACAGTATGGGGGATGAGGTAGTTGGATGGGCTATTTACAGATGGGCTATGTACAGGTGCAGTGATCTGTGAGCTGCTCTGACAGCTGGTGCTTAAAGCTAGTGAGGGAGATATGAGTCTCCAGCTTCAGTGATTTTTGCAGTTCGTTCCAGTCATTGGCAGCAGAGAACTGGGAGGAAAGGCGGCCATAGGAGGAATTGGCTTTGGGGGTGACCAGTGACATATACCTGCTGGAGAGCGTGCTACGGGTGGGTGCTGCTATGGTGACCAGTGAGCTGAGATAAGGCTGGGCTTTACCTAGCAAAGACTTATAGATGACCTGGAGCCAGTGGGTTTGGCGACGAATATGAAGCGAGGGCCAGCCAACGAGAGCATACAGGTCGCAGTGGTGGGTAGTATAGTGGGATTTGGTGACAAAACGGATGGCACTGTGATAGACTGCATCCAATTTGCTGAGTAGAGTGTTGGAGGCTATTTTGTAAATGACATCGCCGAAGTCAAGGATCGGTAGGATAGTCAGTTTTACGAGGGTATGTTTGGCAGCATGAGTGAATGATGCTTTGTTGCGAAATAGGAAGCCGATTCTAGATTTAATTTTGGTTTGGAGATGCTTAATGTGAGTCTGGAAGGAGAGTTTACAGTCTAACCAGACACCTAGGTATTTGTAGTTGTCCACATATTCTAAGTAAGAACCGTCCAGAGTAGTGATGCTGGACGGGCGGGCAGGTGTGTGGGTTCGCTTCACACTGTTACAGCATGGTAGCCACGGGACCAAAACAGCGGAGAAGTAGAGCCTTGCTCTTCAACGCTCTTAGTTGTTGCTGAAATTGACCCACTATGTTGTTTACTTTCACTGAATCGACCTTTAACTCAGGCTAATGAATTGAATGAGTTTAAGATTAGCGTGTGGGATGGGGAGAGAGTTTTAGCGTGTGTTTCAGTTCATGTGTGTGTGAATGTGTATGGAATGTGTCTGCATAGTACACAGTTCTAGTGGATGCATTGGGCAGGTAAGGCTATAGTTATTTTACAAAGAGAGCCTCTTCCTTTATCACAAGGCCATATACACACACACACACACACACACACACACCTTCTCTCCCCCTCTCATACACGTACTGGCAAGGAGAATACTGAGAGTAGCCACCGCGGGCAACTCGTTTACCACCCCAACAATAACAATCCACCATCAACATGATTCATCATCTGAGGGGCCCAGCTCAAAGCGGTGTGTGTGTGTGTGTGTGTGTGTGTGTGTGTGTGTGTGTGTGTGTGTGTGTGTGTGTGTGTGTGTGTGTGTGTGTGTGTGTGTGTGTGTGTGTGTGTGTGTGTGTGTGTGTGTGTGTGTGTGTGTGTAATCATCCAGACCAAGGTTGTTAGGCCAGGGAGGGAGGTACTGTATACATAGACTTTAGCAGGCCTGTATATTATTATTTGTATTGTTTTACCTTTATTTAACTAGGCGATCAGTTAAGAACCAATTCTTATTTACAATGACGGCCTACACCAGCCAAACCCGGACGATGCTGGGCCATTTGTTTGTGCACCGCCCTATGTGACTCCCAATCAGGTAGTCCCATATCTGAAGGAGTAATACCACATCCTTCAGGGCACGATTTTGAAATCTGAATTTTAAATAGCGTACAAACACATTATACTGAACATTCAGCTGTTAAGTCTTACCTCTACTGTTTGTTCTATCCAGACCTCTATTTCCCATTTTCTCTCTCTCTCTCTCTCTCTCTCTCTTTCTCTCTCTCCCCAGGAGGGCTCCTATTAACGGTGTCACGTTCCTGACCTGTTTTCTGTTGTTTTGTATGTGTTTGACGGTCAGGGCGTGAGTTTGGGTGGGTAGTCTATGTTATGTGTTTCTGTGTTGGTTTAAGGGTGACCTGATATGGCTCTCAATTAGAGGCAGGTGGTTTTCATTTCCTCTGATTGAGAGCCATATTAAGGTAGGTGTTTTCACATTGATTGTTGTGGGTGGTTGTCTCCTGTGTCTGTGTTATGTTACGCCACATGGGACTGTTTCGGTTTTGTTTGTTCGTTCGTTTTATGTAGTCAGTTTTCCTGTTCATGCGTTCTTCGTGTTTCATGTGAGTTCGTCGTTCAGGTCTGTCTACGTCGTTTATTGTTTTGTAACTATTCAAGTGTTCGTTCGTGTTTTCTGTTTTGTTAATTAAAAATCATGTCATTTCACAACGCTGCGTTTTGGTCGAATCCCTGCTCCTCCTCTTCGGATGAAGAGGAGGAGGAAAGCCGTTACAGAACCACCCACCAAACCCAGATCAAGCAGCGGGTTAACGGACAGCAACGACAGCAGCAGTGGGTCAAGGAGGATTGGACATGGGAAGAGATTCTGGACGGAGAAGGACCCTGGGCAGAGCCAGAGGAGTGTCGCCGTCCCAAGGCGGAGCTGGAGGCATCTAAACCGGAGAGGCGACGTTATGAGGAGGCAGCACGGAAGCAAGGCTGGAAGCCCGCAAGTACAACCCAAAAATTTCTTGGGGGGGGGGGGCTAAAGGGTAGTGTGGCGAAGTCAGGTAGGAGACCTGCGCCAACTTCCCGGGCTTACCGTGGAGAGCGAGAGTACGGGCAGACACCGTGTTACGCAGTAGAGCGCACGGTGTCTCCTGTACGTGTTCATAGCCCGGTGCGGGTTATTCCACCTCCCCGCACTGGTAGGGCTAGATTGGGCATTGAGCCAAATGTCATGAAGCCGGCCCTACATATCTGGCCACCAGTACGTCTCCTCGGGCCGGCTTACATGGCACCAGCCTTACGCATGGTGTCCCCGGTTCGCCTACATAGCCCGGTGCGGGTTATTCCACCTCCCCGCACTGGTCGGGCGACGGGGAGCATTCAACCAGGTAAGGTTGGGCAGGCTCAGTGCTCAAGGGAGCCAGTACGCCTGCACGGTCCGGTATATCCGGCGCCACCTTCCCGCCCCAGCCCAGTACCTCCAGTTCCAGCACCCCGCACTCGCCTTATGGTGCGTGGCCCCAGCCCAGTACCACCAGTGCCTACACCACGCACCAGGCTTCCAGTGCGTCTCCAGAGCCCTGTTCCTCCTCCACGCACTCTCCCTGTGGTGTGTGTATCCAGCCTAGTGCCTCCAGTTCCGGCACCACGCACCAGGCCTACTGTGCGCCTCAGCGGGTCAGAGTGGGCCGTCTGTCCAACGCCGCCTGTACTGCGCGTCTGCCCAGCGCCGTCTGAGCCATCTGTCTGCCCAGTGCCGTCTGAGCCATCTGTCTGCCCAGCGCCGTCTGAGCCATCTGTCTGCCCAGCGCCGTCTGAGCCATCTGTCTGCCCAGCGCCGTCTGAGCCATCCGTCTGCCCAGCGCCGTCTGAGCCATCCGTCTGCCCAACGCCATCTGAGCCATCCGTCTGCCCAACGCCGTCTGAGCCATCCGTCTGCCCAACGCCGTCTGAGCCATCCGTCTGCCCAGCGCCTTCTGAGCCATCCGTCTGCCACGAGCCATTAGAGCCGCCCGTCTGTCCCGAGCCATTAGAGCCGTCCGTCAGTCAGGAGCCGCTAGAGCCGTCCTTCAGTCATGAGCTGCCCTTCAGTCATGAGCTGCCCTTCAGTCATGAGCTGCCCTTCAGTCATGAGCTGCCCTACAGTCATGAGCTGCCCTCCAGTCATGAGCTGCCCTCCAGTCATGAGCTGCCCTCCAGTCATGAGCTGCCCTCCAGTCATGAGCTGCCCTCCAGTCATGAGCTGCCCTCCAGTCATGAGCTGCCACTCAGTCCGGAGCTGCCACTCAGTCCGGAGCTGCCACTCAGTCCGGAGCTGCCACTCAGTCCGGAGCTGCCACTCAGTCCGGAGCTGCCATTAGTACAGAGTTGTCCCTCTGTCCTAAGCTACCTCTCTGTCCGGAGCTACCTCTCTGTCCTGAGCTACCTCTCTGTCCTGAGCTGTCTCCTCTATGTAGGAGGGGCCTTAGTGAAGGTTCCTGGACCATGGTCGGGGGCGAGGGTCGCCACTCAAAGGACGCGAAGGAGAGGGACAAAGACAGTGGTGGAGTGGTGTCCTCGTCCACCGCCGGAGCCGCCACCGCGGACAGATGCCCACCCAGACCCTCCCCTAGACTTTTGGTGGTGCGCCCGGAGTTCGCACCTTGAGGGGGGGGTTCTGTCACGTTCCTGACCTGTTTTCTGTTGTTTTGTATGTGTTTGACGGTCAGGGCGTGAGTTTGGGTGGGTAGTCTATGTTATGTGTTTCTGTGTTGGTTTAAGGGTGACCTGATATGGCTCTCAATTAGAGGCAGGTGGTTTTCATTTCCTCTGATTGAGAGCCATATTAAGGTAGGTGTTTTCACATTGATTGTTGTGAGTGGTTGTCTCCTGTGTCTGTGTTATGTTACGCCACATGGGACTGTTTCGGTTTTGTTTGTTCGTTCGTTTTATGTAGTCAGTTTTCCTGTTCATGCGTTCTTCGTGTTTCATGTGAGTTCGTCGTTCAGGTCTGTCTACGTCGTTTATTGTTTTGTAACTATTCAAGTGTTCGTTCGTGTTTTCTGTTTTGTTAATTAAAAATCATGTCATTTCACAACGCTGCGTTTTGGTCGAATCCCTGCTCCTCCTCTTCGGATGAAGAGGAGGAGGAAAGCCGTTACAAACGGCCTATGGCCCAGGGATACATATGGTTAATCAGTCCTAAATGAAGTTATCCATTAAGTGAACCCCCAGACTCCTCAGTGGCATGGCACCTCCCGGTTACCCCCTCCCTCTGGCTGCCCCAGCGCAGGGGGAGTGGAAAGTCAGAAATTGGTGGAAATGAAGGATAAAGGTAAAGTTTGATTATGGGGTAACGGGATGAGAGGGTCCTTTGAGAGAGGGATGAAGAGAAAAAGGGAGAAAAGAAGGATGGAGGCAGGAGGTAGAGTTTGAGAGAGAGAATAAAAGAAGAGGGAGAATAAAAGAAAGAAGGGAAAGAAGTAGAGGAGGTTGGACAAGAGGGAAAACCAGACATCTGCCTGTGTGTGTTCTCCCAACGCTGCAACGTTGCGTCACAGCGAGATGCTCACTCTCTGAATATTTCACACATCCGCCTAATTCTCTTTCCATAATAAATGGATCTGCACCTCTGCGCTCTACTCCTCTCTCCTCCTCCTCTACCTCCTCTCCTCTTCTCTCCGTCTCTTTCCTTCTCCTCTCTCTGTCTCTCCATTTCTTTCCCTCTATCTCTCCTTTTCTTTATTTAATCCAGTGCCTGTGCTGTGATGTGAGGTGCAGCCCCCTTGTGCAGTAATGGCTCTGAAAGATGCATGTGATGTAATCCAAACAGACTTCCACTCTCAAGGTGTCAGGGATGCCATCCTCCAACCCCTTGTGGACACAAGGCTTATCCCCCTCCCTTCCCCCTGGCCCCTCCCTTCCCCTTCCCTCTGCACTACAGAGAGAGAAGAAAGCCCTTGTTGAACTATTTACTTCCTGCTTCTCTTCACGTCTTTGTTTTCCTAGCCTAACAACATGGCCACTTTAGAACCTAGTTGATTCCTAACCCTTTCTCTGGGTTGTGAATGTGGCCTAACTTTAACTCTGGTCTCTTTCATATTCCAATATCATATTCCCAATGTGTTTGTGACCAAGCCTGTAAAACTAAAGACGAATACCATTTCCCTGTTTTACCCCAAATGGACGATAAAGCTTTTGAACTTGAACTTTGAACTCTGTTGCACCGCGGGGGAGCCACCAGGTGTTTCAGTAGATCAAAGGCTGTTGAGTGACGGTGAACTTTTGTACCTGTAGATATCAGTGCTCAGAGCCCTCAATCTGAATGAACCTCATCTCGGTAGCTGTCAGTAATTCTCCCTGAGCCGACAGTGATGAGGAACAGTGATGAGGAACAGTGATGAACTGAATGTGTGCAGCATGTGTTCTCAGCCGTAGGGCATTACTGATAGACCCACAGTACAAGGCCTCTGTCAAATCAATGTGTTACCATGCCCCATACTATAATGAGAAAGGGAGGACGAGAGGAAAAGATGGAGAAAGAGAGGGAACAAATAAGGAGAATCAGAGAATGAGAAAGAAAAATACCAATGAGAGAGAATCAGGGATTTGATGTGCAGATCCGATGGAAGGACAGGTCAACAACACCCAGAACTCTACCTCTAAGGAGAGACATGTAAACCTTTGAACCCTTCATAGTACACACGTGTATCAACAGCATAGCATGCCTTCCTTTTACACTGTCTGTTGTGTATAATGCATTTGCTAGCAGAGAACTAGTCTCACAAACGCATAGCTACACTATCTCTGTGTGTTGTCGTTCTCTCTGTCTCTCATCTCTCTCTCTCCTTCCTCCCTTGTTCTCCCTTCTTCATGCTATTTGTAGATTTCTGTCAGTAAATCTAACTGTTCAGTTTTGATATTTTTCAAACTCTTGACTTTTATTGTTTTAACGTTTTGAACTTGATGTTCCAAAGCTAGAGTGGGCGGATGTGCGTGTGTACGTACGTCTCTGTGTGTGTTATCAGATGGAGATTGTTTATTCGTTTTACTATTATTTTCTCTCAACAGTCATATTGAAAGGAAAGGTAAATGCTCAGTTTATAATGCTTTTCTGTCAACAGTTGGTGGTGGTATTGTTAAGTAGAAACACATTAAGTACGGTCTGGGCCATGTGTGTAAGTGGGTCATCATTGACATTGGCCCAGTTCTTTTGCCCAGCAGTAAATCTGTAATTATGATGGTGTAATCTAGCTGAGTGACATCACTGTTCCATGGTTTAAGGTTGGAAAATGGGGCCGGTGTTTGGAATGGGGGTAAGTGAATGGTTGAGACATGGGGCTGGTGTTTGGAATGGGGGTAAGTGGATCAGGTTGAGACATGGGGCTGGTGTTTGGAATGGGGGTAAGTGGATCAGGTTGAGACATGGGGCTGGTGTTTGGAATGAGGGTAAGTGGATGGTTGAGACATGGGGCTGGTGTTTGGAATGGGGGTAAGTGGATCAGGTTGGGACATGGGGCTGGTGTTTGGAATGGGGGTAAGTGGATCAGGTTGAGACATGGGGCTGGTGTTTGGAATGGGGGTAAGTGGATCAGGTTGGGACATGGGGCTGGTGTTTGGAATGGGGGTAAGTGGATCAGGTTGAGGCATGGGGCTGGTGTTTGGAATGGGGGTAAGTGGATCAGGTTGGGACATGGGGCTGGTGTTTGGAATGGGGGTAAGTGGATCAGGTTGAGACATGGGGCTGGTGTTTGGAATGGGGGTAAGTGGATCAGGTTGGGACATGGGGCTGGTGTTTGGGCTGGGGGTAAGTGGATGGTTGAGACATGGGGCTGGTGTTTGGGCTGGGGGTAAGTGGATCAGGTTGGGACATGGGGCTGGTGTTTGGGCTGGGGGTAAGTGGATGGTTGAGACATGGGGCTGGTGTTTGGGCTGGGGGTAAGTGGATCAGGTTGGGACATGGGGCTGGTGTTTGGAATGGGGGTAAGTGGATCAGGTTGGGACATGGGGCCGGTGTTTGGAATGGGGGTAAGTGGATCAGGTTGGGACATGGGGATGGTGTTTGGAATGGGGGTAAGTGGATCAGGTTGGGACATGGGGCTGGTGTTTGGGCTGGGGGTGGTTGGGGGTAAGTGGATGAGACTCTGAGGAATAGCGGTCTGGGATGATGTTGCTCAGAGTCAACATGAAACTGCTAATCCTAAAAGTGAACACACACACACAGAGATAGACAGGACATACACATCAGACAGAACACACCCAGGCAAAACACATACCCAGACAGGACACCTACCCAGACAGGACACCTACCCAGACAGGACACCTACCCAGACAGGACACCTACCCAGACAGAACACACACCCAGGCAAAACACATACCCAGACAGGACACCTACCCAGACAGGACACCTAACTAGACAGGACACCTACCCAGGCAGAACACACACCCAGACGGGACACATACCCCTCCCCTCCCTTCCCCTTCCCTCTGCACTACAGAGAGAGAAGAAAGCCCTATTTTAGTTCCTGTTTCTCTCTTCACGTCTTTGTTTTCCTTTAGCCTAACAACATGGCCACTTTAGAACCTAGTTTTTTCCAAACCCTCTCTGTCTGTTGAGACAGGACACACACCCAGACAGGACACACACCCAGACAGAACACACACATCAGACAGGACACACACATCAGACAGGACACACACCCAGACAGGACACACACCCAGACAGAACACACACCCAGACAGAACACACACATCAGACAGGACACACACATCAGACAGGACACACACCCAGACAGGACACACACCCAGACAGGACACACACAACACATTCAGACAGGACACACACCCAGACAGGACACACACAACACATTCAGACAGGACAGAAACACACACATACACTTTGGCAGGACACACACCCATAGATATAGTACACAAGTAGGCAGCACTCAAACAAACACACACATGAACACACAAGATGCACACACATGCCATAAATACACTCACACATACTACAGTACGCCCAAACTTAAGCAGGATATTTAGGTCAAGCGGTGGGATTGTGGCTGGCTCTGGCTCAGTGGATGTCCTGCATTTGAGTTGCTGCTGATTTTTACCAGATTGGATTTTGGCCACTCATCTGCTAATGGCTGGGCACTGAGCTAACATAATGTTTCTGACTGTCTGAGAGTGAGTTAGCCAGACTGGGCTGCCTCCACTCCTCTTCTCTACTCACTCTCACCATCTCTCTCTCCTCTCTCCTGTATTCTCTCCTCTCTCTCCAGTCTACCCTGGTTAGTTTAGTAATGGGCGGCAGTTAGCCTGGCGGGTAAGAGCGTTATCAGTAACCGAAAGTTTGCTGGATCGAATCCCCGAGCTGACAATGTAAAAATCTGTCGTTCTGCCCCTGAGCAAGGCAGTTAACCCACTGTTCCCCGGGCGCCGAAGACGTGGATGTTGATTAAGGCAGCCCCCCGCACCTCTCTGATTCAGAGGGGTTGGGTTAAATGCGGAAGACATATTTCAGTTGAATACATTCAGTTGTACAACTGAAATAGGTATCCTCCTTTCCCTTTCTAATGTCCCTCTCTTCCTCCTCTTTCATGACTTAGCTCACCTTTAGAAACTTGTTTACATTTGCCGGTTTCCCTTTCCCCTCTGCACAGGAACCCTAACTTTTCACTCTGACACTGACCTGTGACCTCTGCTAACGGAAGGGATAGCCACATCCTGTCTCAACAGCCTGAGTCAACTCCTCTTGCTGTTGAAACACACACAGACACACACACACACACAGACAAACACGCAGTGCGTCCTCCCTTCATTCCAACGTTTCCCTGACAGGCATTTAAACCTCTCTCATAAACACTAATGATATCTCTCTCTGTCTCTGTAATAGATTAATCAATGCTACTCTCTCAGCCAATCAGAGGGCTTTTCTGCCCTTAACTGATGTGGCAACGTCTCATCTACGTGGTAACGATCGGTCTGCCTTTGCGGCGACAGCTTTGATATAATGTTGTGATAGTGTTGGTGATGTTGTCATCGATTCCCCCCGCATGGCTGAGGAGAGGAGACAGTGGCAAGGGCAGAGCCAGTGTCTGAAGATGGGGGGGTGAAGGAGGGAAGAGAGATGTGGAGAGATGTGGAGGAAGAGGGAAGGGAGGGAGGGAGATAGACTGAACTGTCTACTGCAGAGAGAAGAGGAGAACAGAGCGTGCGAGAGAGAGAGAGAGAGAGAGAGAAAGAGAGCTACAACAAACCTTAGTGTATGTTTAGGGATCGTATATCCAGAGCACCAGGTTAACAGACACTAGATAACAATAAATGACTAAGAAAACCCCAGAAGTTGTCCCCTCCTCTCCACTTGTCCCCCTCTCTCCACTTGTCCCCCCCTCTCCACTTGTCCCCCCCTCTCCACTTGTCCCCTCCTCTCATTTGGAAGACCTTTTTCCGACCAGGCTTTTACTTCCTGACTGATGTCTTGAGATGTTGCTTCAATATATCCACATAATTTTCCTACCTCATGATGCCATCTATTTTGTGAAGTGCACCAGTCCCTCCTGCAGCAAAGTACCCCCACAACATGATGCTGCCACCCCCGTGCTTCACGGTTGGGATGGTGTTCTTCGGCTTGCAAGCGTCCCCCTTTTTCCTCCAAACATGACGATGGTCATTATGGCCAAACAGTTCTATTTTGTTTCATCAGACCAGAGGACATTTCTCCAAAAAGTACGATCTTTGTCCCCATGTGCAGTTGCAAACCGTAGTCTGGCTTTTTTATGCCGGTTTTGGAGAAGTGGCTTCTTCCTTGCTAAGGGCCTTTCAGGTTATGTCGATATAGAACTCGTTTTACTGTGGATATAGATACTTTTGTACCTGTTTCCTCCAGCATCTTCACAAGGTCCTTTGCTGTTGTTCTGGGATTGATTTGCACTTTTCACACCAAAGTACATTGATCTCTAGGAGACAGAACGCATCTCCTTCCTGAGTGGTATGACGTCTGCGTGGTCCCATGGTGTTTATACTTGCGTACTATTGTTTGTACAGATGAACGTTGTACCTTCAGGCGTTTGGAAATTGCTCCCAAGGATGAACCAGACTTGTGGAGGTCTACATAAAAATTTTCTGAGGTCTTGACTGATTTATTTAGATTTTCCCATGATGTCAAGCAAAGAGGCACTGAGTTTGAAGGTTGGCCTTGAAATACATCCACAGGTACACCTCCAATTGACTCAAATGATGTCAGTTAGCCTATCAGAAGCTTTTAAAGCCATGACATAATTTTCTGGAATTTTCCAAGCTGTTTAGGCACAGTCTTCTTAGTGTATGTAAACTTCTGACCCACTGGAATTGTGATACAGTGAATTATAAGTGAAATAATCTGTCTGTAAACAATTGTTGGAAAAATGACTTGTGTCATGCACAAAGTAGATGTCCTAACCGACTTGCCAAAACTAAAGTTTGTTAACAAGAAATTTGTGGAGTGGTTAAAAAATTAGTTTTAATGACTCCAACCTAAGTGTATGTAAACTCCCGACTTCAACTGCATATATTGGAGAGAGATGGTGTTGGTGTGTGACAGAGTCTCTGCACTCCATCGCCTCTCCAGCTCCTGACAGAGCCCTGGCGATGGGGCTGCTGGGCTGAGGTGATAGATCCACCGGCAGAGCTATTGATTGTCTATAGCCATCACAACAATACCAGGATGATGATGATGGTGAAGATGATGGTCCTAGAACTATGCTGGAGAGGCGTCTGTATTGCTTAAGGACACAGACACACAGGGGAAAATGAATGTATAATAAAACAATTTTAAGGAGGACATTCTTAAAGTACACAAACTGCTGGTGTAATTACCGCGAGGAAGGAATATGTAAATGAGAGTATGTGTCAGAGAATATTTTCAAAATCTTACAGGCATTGTGATAATGAGCCAACTGTCTTGTTCTTACATTGCTTCAGTACTGGAAGTTAGAGTGTTGTGCTGTGGGTGGCCGATATAACCTTTGACCCTGTTTGTTTCTTGGTGAGATTAGATGCGGTGTTGCAGCTTTATAGGAGCCTGACTGTGTCTTTGTGTCTGTATAACAGAGCAGGAGGTCAGAGAGATCAAGATGCTATCGCTAGGTTTTCGTCCATGGAGAGATTCTTGCTTGACGTTGTGTCTCAGAGTATTCCTATTTCACCCTTTTACTGTGCGGAGGGGAAATTGTATACAATGTATATATTTTATTCACTACTATTCAGCTTCTGCAGAGCAGTGAATAGTGGTATATATTTATATTCTCGGACAAACGTTTGTGTGTGAGTGCATGTATTGTATGTTTGTCTTTGAGAGAGAGTGTGTACGCACAGGCCTCCTCTACTAAAAATCCAACTAGTACACTGAGAGAGAAAAACTCAAGAATCGATCTCTGCATGCTGAACACTCCCCCCTCTCTTCCCGCTGTCATCCCACAGGAAAATGGAGAGAGAAACTGTTGGTTTATTCCCTCCTTCTTCTCTTCTCTGGCCTCTGCACTGTTGCCCCAGACAGCCTCTGACACACACACACACTCCTCTGAGTTAAGCAGCTCTAATATGTGGGGCGTAAGTCTTTTACAGCATGTTCAATATCACACCGCAGGGCCCCACAACACAGGTATCCCCACTAATGAGGGAGGGAGGGAGGGAGGGAGGGAGGGAGGGAGGGAGGGAGGGAGGGAGGGGAGGGAGGGGCACAGAATCATAAACACATATTTAACCTATTACTCTCCTTTTCCCTACGTACAGTATGGATCCTCCTACAGCCCCTGTAAGACACACACCCATCCGCCCTCCATAGTCTGCTCTATACTCCAAATAACACCCTCTACACACAGTTACTGGAAGGAATGATAATGAATCCTCAACAGACACATGCAAAAAACACACACAGACACAGTAGAGGGAACAGAGGACAGATAGAGTGTGTGAGCACATTACCCTATAGCAGACAGTTAGGTCTATGTCTCTAGACAGACAGACTGGAGATGTGTGCTAATATTTGACAGGTTATCCATTGATCCATGAGTGTTTATTGAGGCGCTTCAGATTAAGTGCAGAGCCTCAGGACACAGTGGCACTGAGCAGAATGGGATTAGCATCAGCGCTAGGCTAGTTTAAACACACTGCTGGTTCTGGATCAGTGGGCTTCTGTGGTTGGCTACTACGTTTGGATAGTTCTGCTATTTAGTCATTTTCTTCATTTAGTGTTAGCGATATAGCTAGGTCTCTTTACGTGTCTCCAGTAATGAGTTATGCCAAGAAATGACATAGAGGTTTTCATAGTGTATTGCTTGTCTCACCATAAATATGTGCAGCATTACCATGACATGCTCATTTAGACAAGGAAGGTTATATGGTGACGTTAACTCATTCCAATACAGACTAACATGAGGTAGATATGGTAGAAATACGGAATGGTTGGCCAATTGGAGACAGGTTGTAGACCCTATGGAATCACATCATGTTGATGACGATCCATAGTGAGGTTAACTCTCCCTCTCACCTTCTCTCTCTCTGTCTCTCTCTCTCTTTCTGCACTCCCCTGACAAAGTCGGGGGTCTACTCCTAAAATACAGTGCATTCAGAAAGTATTCAGTCAAAGGGGGGGGGGGGTTCTCACCAATCTACACACAATACCCCATAATGACATGGTGAAAACATGTTTTAAAAAATGTTTGCAAATGTATTGAAAATGAATTACAGAAATGCAGTATCTAATTTACATAAGTATTCAAGCCCCTGAGTCAATACATTTTAGAATCACCTTTGGCAGCGATTACAGAGACTTTCTGGATAAGTCTTTTGGAACTTTGCACACCTGGATTGTAAAACATTTGACCATTATTCTTTTCAAATTTGTTCAAGCTCTGTCTAATTGGTTGTTGATCATTGCTACACAACCATTTTCAGGTCTTGCCATAGATTTCCTAGTAGATTTAAGGCAAAACTGTAACTCGGCCACTCAGGAACATTCACTGTCTTCTTGGTAAGCAACTACAGTGTAGATTTGACCTTGTGTTTTAGGTTATTGTCTTGCTGAAAGGGGAATTAATCTCCCAGTGTCTGGTGGAAAGCAGACTGAAGCAGGTTATCTTCTAGGATTTTGCCTGTGCTGAGCTCCATTCCATTAATTGTTTTATCCTGAAAAACTCCCCAGTCCTTAACGATTACAAGCATACCCATAACATGATGCAGCCACCACTATCCTTGAAAATATGGAGAGTGGTACTCAGTAATGTGTTGTATTGGATTTGCCCCTAAATATAGCACTTTTAATTCAGGACAAAAAGTTTATTGCTTTGTCACATTTTTTGCAGTATTACTTTAGTGCCTTGTTGCAAACAGGATGCATGTTTTGGAATATTTGTATTCAATTCAGGCTTCTTTCTTTTCACTCTGTCAATTAAGTTAGTATTGTGGACTAACTATGCTTTTGTTGATCCATCCTCAGTTTTCTCCTATCACAGCCATTAATCTGTAACTGTTCTAAAGTCCCCATTGGCTTCATGGTGAAATCCCTGAGCGGTTTCTTTCTTCTCCGGCTACTGAGTTAGGAAGGACAACTGTATCTTTGTAGTGACTGGGTGTATTAATACACCATCCAAAGTGTAATTAAACTTCACCAAGCTCAAATGTCAGCTTTTTTTTTGAACCCATCTACCAATGCGAGGCATTGGAAAACCTCCCTGGTTTTTGTGGTTGAATCTGTATTTGAAATTCCCGACCTCACACAAAAATCATGTTAAACACTAATATAGCACACAGAGTGAGTCCATGCAACTTACTATGTGACTTGTTAAGCACATTTTTACTCCTGAACTTATTTAGGCTTGCCATAACAAAGGGGTTGAATACTTATTGACTCATGACATTTCAGCTTTTAATTTTTTATTAATTTGTTTAAAAAAAACACAAAAAACATAATTCCACTTTTTATCACGTTTCAGGTAAGACCGAGATGCAGACAACATCGAAGTAACAACAGTTTATTAATCGAACAGGGGCAGGCAAAAGGCAGGTTAAGGGCAGGCAAAGGTCAGTAATCCAGAAAGGTGGGGCAACGGTACAGGATGGCATGCAGGCTCAGGGTCAGGGCAGGCAAAGGTCAGTAATCCAGAAAGGTGGGGCAACGGTACAGGATGGCATGCAGGCTCAGGGTAAGGGCAGGCAAAGGTCAGTAATCCAGAAAGGTGGGGCAACGGTACAGGATGGCATGCAGGCTCAGGGTCAGGGCAGGCAAAGGTCAGTAATCCAGAAAGGTGGGGCAACGGTACAGGATGGCATGCAGGCTCAGGGTCAGGGCAGGCAAAGGTCAGTAATCCAGAAAGGTGGGGCAACGGTACAGGATGGCATGCAGGCTCAGGGTCAGGGCAGGCAAAGGTCAGTAATCCAGAAAGGTGGGGCGAAGGTACAGGACGGCATGCAGGCTCAGGGTCAGAGCAGGCAAAGGTCAGTAATCCAGAAAGGTGGGGCAAAGGTACAGGACGGCAGGCAGGCTCAGGGTCAGGGCAGGCAGAGTGGTCAACACCAGGAAAACTAGGAAACAGGAACAATTGAGAGACAGGAGCAGAGGGAAAACCGCTGGTAGGCTTGACAAAACAAAACGAACTGGCAACAGACAAACAGAGAACACAGGTATCAATTCACAGGGGATAATGGGGAAGATGGGTGACACCTGGAGGGGGGTGGAGACAATCACAAAGACATGTGAAACAGATCACGGTGTGACACTTTTAATCCATTTTAAATTCAAGCTGTAACACAACAAAATGTGTGTGTGTGTGTGTGTGTGTGTGTGTGTGTGTGTGTGTGTGTGTGTGTGTGTGTGTGTGTGTGTGTGTGTGTGTGTGTGCGCGTGCGTGCGTGCGTGCGTGCGTGCGTGCGTGCGTGCGTGCGGGAGAATGTGAAAGCAGGACAGATGCTGAGTGCTTCTCCGCTCTGTTCATTCACATGTAGTCCCCAGAGACACACAGGCTCGTTTTAGAGGGCTGAATAAGGAAAGAGAGAGAAAGAAAGGAACCTAACGAAGAACTGACCTTGTTCCGACAGAGCTCTGCTAGTTTAACCTTTCAGTGTGAGACAGTGGAAGCCATGTTAGGTTTACTTAGAAAACTGTTTAGATGGCTGGATAGGAGTGGTCACACTCGTCTTCCTCCTTCCTCCCCCATCTCTTTTTCCTCCCCATCTCTTCTTCCTCCATCTCTCAGCTTCCCTCCTTACTCTCCTTCCCTCTCTCCAGCTCTTCTCTCTCTATGAGGGAATACAGATGGGGATATACTCACTCTTTATAGCTCTCTCTCTCTTTCTATCTCATTCTCTCTCCTCTTCTTATTCTTCTATCCACCTGTTTCAATCTGCAAACACACCCATACGCACACACACTAACAAACACACCCATACGCACACACACTAACAAACACACCCATACGCACACACACTAACAAACACAGGCGTGTGCACACAAAGTCCTCTATACCCTGTCCTGTCATAGCCGTGAGTTTGTCCAGTTGAGTCGTGAGTTGTGACAAACCCTCTTATCAGCTCCAGATGGTTCTCCTTTCATTCGTCAATGCTATGATCTGCCAACCAATCAGAGTGCATGCAATATTCATGAATAAAAAGATGTGGGGTAAGAGAAAAGAGAGATGGTGTTGGATCTTCTCATTTATACTTGTGTTCCCCCTTTTAAGTCTCTCTCTCTCGCTCTTTCTTTCTCTCTCGCTCTCTCACACACACGCCTGCACACACACACACAATGGAATGCAGAGAGCTGTTAAACTGCTATCTGTGATATGTAATTAAAATTCACACACACATTATTATAGACACACACGGACTCACGGACACGCATGGATACCCATGGACGAACACACACACACACACATTATAACTGTTGAATTATCAGTGATATGCAATTAGAATATATTTACTGCAGTGCTGATGGTGGCAGTAATGACTGAGGTGTTAGTATATTAGTATGGAGGACAGCTGGCTCACTCCCTCACTCTGAATCTCATTGTTCTGCACTTGCAGAAGGAAACAGTAGGAAATGGTGGGAAAGCGGTGTGTGTGTGTGTGTGTGTGTGTGTGTGTGTGTGTGTGTGTGTGTGTGTGTGTGTGTGTGTGTGTGTGTGTGTGTGTGTGTGTGTGTGTGTGTGTGTGTGTGTGTGTGTGTGTGTGTGTGTGTGTGTGTGTGTGTGTGCGTGCTTCCGGCAAATATCCCTTTCCTTCAAATGTGTTTTTCTCTGTCCAACTCCTTCCTTCCTCTCTTCTTCCGTCTCTCCTGGGTCTAATGACTCATCGGATGTGTTAAAGCCAGCCCTTAGCCAGGCCACTGGCCTCTCCATCACTCACTCTACTGCCAGCCCTTAGCCAGGCCACTGGCCTCTCCATCACTCACTCTACTGCCAGCCCTTAGCCAGGCCACTGGCCTCTCCATCACTCACTCTACTGCCAGCCCTTAGCCAGGCCACTGGCCTCTCCATCCCTCACTCTACTGCCAGCCCTTAGCCAGGCCACTGGCCTCTCCATCACTCACTCTACTGCCAGCCCTGACCTCTCTCTCTCCATCACTCACTCTACTGCCAGCCCTGACCTCTCTCTCCATCACTCACTCTACTGCCAGCCCTAAACTCTCTCTCTCCATCACTCACTCTACTGCCAGCCCTGACCTCTCTCACCATCACTCACTCTACTGCCAGCCCTGAACTCTCTCTCTCCATCACTCACTCTACTGCCAGCCCTGACCTCTCTCTCTCTCTCTCTCTCGCTCCCACTCTCACTCTCTCTGAGGAGAAAGAGAGAATGAGAGTGGTTCCATAGAGAGGTGCTGATGTGGAAAGGCCCAGCGGGGCAGCATTAAGGGGCTGACGGAGGGAAGATGGCCCTTCTGTCCATTACCCTGGAGATGGATCTAACACTGAAGGGAGAGGGGCTGACCAGCATCACAATACTGACCTGGCCAAAGCTGGTCAAGAGGTAGAAAACTGGTTCAGTGTTAAGGCTGGTTAGACATGACGCTGTTAAGACATTACATGACTGTGGGTATGTGTGTGTGTGTAAATACATGTCATCACAAAAACGTTACAAAGAAATCATCTTCTGATCCTCTTATCCCTAATAGCTCAGATGTCAGAGCTGCCATCGCTTTGTGCTCAGTGTGTGTATGTGTATGTGTGTGTGTGTGTGTGTGTGTGTGTGTGTGTGTGTGTGTGTGTGTGTGTGTGTGTGTGTGTGTGTGTGTGTGTGTGTGTGTGTGTGTGTGTTGCTCAGTGTCTTTGTGTCTGTGTGTTTTGGCTGTTCCCAGTGCTGTCTGTTATTCTGTGTCCTGCTCTGTCCTGGCCTTAGTGTTGACTCAGGGCATCTGCAGTGCAGGGAGAGAGAAAGAGAGAGAGAGAGAAAGAGAGAGAGAGAGAGAGAGAGAGAGAGAGAGAGAGAGAGAGAGAGAGAGAGAGAGAGAGAGAGAGAGAGAGAGAGAGAGAGAGAGAGAGAGAGAGAGAGAGAGAGAGAGAGAGAGAGAGAGAGAGAGAGAGAGAGAGAGAGAGAGAGAGAGAGAGAGAGAGAGAGAGAGAGAGAGAGAGAGAGAGAGAGAGAGAGAGAGAGAGAGAGAGAGAGAGAGAGAGAGAGAGAGAGAGAGTTTTAAATAATCTTTATTGGGTCTGGGAGCCCACCACACAATAAATACTCATACAAAACCACAGTTACACATCAATTAAAAACACAACTCCAACTCCTCCTCCACAGTAACTAAACACAACAGCCTCTGAATACCCCATATACTCAAAAACAGATCAATATTGTTGACAAGTTTATAATAGGCAAACTCAACCCTTAGTCTCGCTGCCACCATTCCCTCCAGCATTCCCACCACATCCACAGACCCTTGTCCCCGAATACTGTTCTTTCGGGTCTTCCATATCGCTAATTTTGCTGCCCCTAACACAAAATTAAGCAACACAACGACACCCTTTTGACTGAACCTGTACTTTGGCCCAAATACATACAGTTGGGAAGAGAAAACCTCTCCCAACGTTGAGAACCAGTCAGTGATCAGGTCAATCATCCCGACCAACCTGGGACACAGTAAAAACAGGTGTGCCAGAGTTTCAGACTCTGCACAGAATGGACACCCTTCCCCAACAGTAGGGTCCAGGTGTACCAGATGCATGTTGGTGGCTATAGCTCCATGTATTATCCTCCATTGGAGGTCAGCCGTCCTCTTATCAATCGGCAGTTTGTATAATGATCGCCAACAGCCTTTTGGGGAAGCACCTGGACCAAGCACACCCGCCCACCTCGTCGATTTTACCCCTTCCAGGGAAGAGGCATGGGACACCTTTACACATATTCTGTACATGGCCTTCTTTCCCACCTCCTTGAACTCCCCCAGCTCCGGGGTATCGAAGGAAAGCAGCATCCCCACGTCCTCCTCAAATGCCCCCACCGCAGCACTAACAATCAGTGCAGGGAACACATAATCCAGACCCTCCTTCCACCGATCAGAATTGGAAGTGTCAGTCACATACTGACGATGAAGAACTGGCAAGGAGTCACAGACCTCAGCGACGACCTTCCTCAGTAGGCGAGATGATCGGATCCCCGCTCTTTCTCCCAGCTCCTCCAACGATCTGCTCCTGCTCTGCATCAGATGACCCAGCTTGATGCACCCGACACCTAACAGGCATGAACGCAGGCTGGCTGAACCCAGAGCACTGGACTGGATGGCAGTGTTATAAAAAAGAGGCTCTTCAAAAAGCCACATCCCTGATAGCGTGCCGGCCTTACGGGACTTGACAAGAACCCTCCAAGCCTGCATAACAGACTCAAAAAATGGAATCAGGCCATTCAACTCACCCCCCTCCAGCTTTAAGAGGAAAAGGTGCTTGTCTAAGCCCAAACAGCCCGCTCTCCTCATCAATGCGTAGGCTGTGTCGACCCAGCTAGAACCGTCACTGTACAACAGTCTCTGGGCTGCTTGAAGCCGGAAAGCCATGATCCTAGAGGAAATGTCCACCAGGCCTTGTCCCCCCTCGTGCAGTGGCAGGTACAGGGCTGCAGCTTTGATCCAGTGTTGTCCAGACCAGAAGAAATTGACAAGGGTCCTCTGAAGCTCTTGTATCAGACCCTTTGGTGGCTGCAAAATCATTAGTCTGTGCCACAGGGTAGAAGCAGCAAGATTATTAATTACCAGTACCCTTCCCCTATAAGACAACTGGGATAGCACCCATTTCCATCTTGACAGTCTGGCACACACTTTCTCCACTACACCCTCCCAGTTCTTTTTCTGAAAGACATCAGAGCCTAGAAAAACACCCAATGTCTTCATCCCATCTCTGCCCCACTGAAGCCCCCCTGGTAACCGTGGAGCGGACCCTATCTGAAGCTGACCTGCCCACAGCGCTTCACTCTTTCCCCAATTGACTCTAGCCGAGGAGGCCCCCTCATACACCATTAAAGCGTCTGAGAGAACCTTAACATCCTCAGCCCCTGTAATAAAAACTGTCACATCATCTGCATACGCAGACAGTGCTATCGTGGGACCCTTCATTACACCTGGCACAGAGAAACCAGTAAGCTTTGCTCTTAAAAAACAAAGCATTGGTTCAATCGCCAGACTATATAACTGCCCTGAAATTGGGCATCCCTGCCTGATGCCCCTTTGGACAGGGATGGGGCAACTCAACCCCCCCCCCACCTTCACCATACACGAGGCCCCAGCATACAGTAAATTCATCCAAGACAAAAAAACATCCCCAAACCCAAAGGCTTTCATCGTTTTAAACAAATACTGGTGGTCCACTCGGTCAAAAGCCTTCTCCTGATCCAAAGAAAGTAAACCCACATTTACATCAGACAGTTTACAAATGTCTAAAACATCTCTTATCAGAAACAAGTTGTCAACAATTGAGCGATCAGGTACACAGTAGGACTGGTCCTTGTGGACCAACAATCCCAGATACTCTTTCAACCTGTTTGAGAGACATTTAGAAACTATTTTGTATTCTGCACACAGCAAAGCAACAGGTCTCCAATTTTTTATGAGAGCCAAATCCCCCTTTTTTGGCAACAGCGAAAGCACCGCACGTTGACAGGATACAGGAAGAGAACCCTCATTAAAAGATTCACACACCACTTCATAAAAATCCTCCCCAATAGACCCCCAAAAGTGCTTATAGAACTCAGATGGTAAACCATCAATGCCAGGGGCTCGGCCTGTTGAGAGCTGCATAACTGCTGTGGACAGCTCTTGCAGTGTAATGTCAGAGTCCAATGCGACTCTCTGTTCAGGTCCCAATTGAGGAAGACCGTGTAACAACTGTTCAGTACACAGAGAGTCACAATCCTCCGCCTTATAGAGGGCAGAGTAGAAATCCACGGCATGTTGACGCATTTCACTGTCATCCGTGGTCACCTTCCCATCAGGGAGACGAAGGCAGACCATCTGTTTACGTTGTAATTTCGACTGTCCAAGGTTAAAAAAAAAAGCACTAGGAGCATCCATGTCCTTGAGGGAAGCGAAACGAGACCTAATCAAGGCACCTTTCACTCTTTCATGCAGAAACGACCTCAGTTCATGTCTCTTGTCCTGTAAGTTCATGACTAGTCCAGGGTCATTCTGAGTGAGCAGCTTCAATTCAATTGATTTGATGTCCTGTTCAAGGGCCTTGATAGTCTCTTTAACTTCAATTTGAGACAAAGTAGTATACTGTTGACAAAATACTCGTATTTGGGCCTTCCCAACATCCCACCATTGTCTCAAGGACTCAAAATTCCCTTTTGTAACCCTCCATTTTTCCCAAAACAACAAAAACCGTTCACAAAACTTGACATCATGTAACAATTTAACATTAAAATACCAGTAAGGTGATGACCTTCGTGGACAGGACAAGTGAATATCAACAGTAACCATGTGATGATCAGAGAAACCCACAGGAGTAATGGCACACCTTCCAACCCTACTACAGTATTGATCAGATACGTACAACCTATCTAACCTTGCTGCACTGACACGACCTTCATTAATTTTTAGCCATGTGTATTGCCTTACTTTTGCATTCCTTACTCTCCACACATCAGAAAGCTCAAACTCAGTTAGTAAGCCAGACAGGAAAGTGGCTGACCGCAGGTGAGGTTCTTCAGCAGTGCGATCAACAGTAAAATCCACAGTACAGTTCCAGTCCCCCCCTACAACCATACACCCCTCTTGGTCACACTGTCTTAAGGTTTCTTTTATTTGATCAAACACAACAAGACGCTCTGTACCCTCATTAGGAGCATAAACATTCAAAAAAAAACAAAAAAAAAAACATAACATCCACCTTGACCAATAAAACCCGACCCTTGACAATCTCTGTTGTAGATATCACCGTCACCCCTAACCCTGAGGAAAACAAGATGGCCACCCCAGCACTGAAATTAGTACCATGACTGAGTATATGCTGCCCCTCCCACCACATACCCCAGTCAACCTCATTTTCCTCATCACTATGTGTCTCCTGAAGGAAAACTACATTAAGCCTTTTCTGTTTTATTTCTTCTAATACCCAAGCCCTCTTATTTCTGTCCCTTCCCCCATTAATATTGAGAGAACCTACTCTTAGTACCTCCATATAGAAAAGAGAAAGGAAAAACAGAAGATACCACAGAGAAACCAAAGAGAAAAAAGACACCCTATGGAGCATGATCATCATCATTATTTAAATTTTTTCTTATTAACCTGACCACGTTTCCCACCACCTTTTGCTGCTGTAACAGCAGTAACAAATTTCCTCAAGCGAAACCGCTTCTTCTCACTCAACTCGTCCAACCCCACCGTCTTCTGTAACATCACAGCTGACCTCACAAACTTATCAACATCAAAATATTCTGCCAATTTGACAGATTTCCCAAAAGTCTGATCCAGAAAACCATTTACCTCCTCTAGATCATAAATTGAGTCCTCACCAGCTGCTGTCATATCAGAAGAGATATCCATATCCTTCTCCTGATCCTCCTCAGCTGAGGCCACAGACCACTGACTCCCTTCTACCACATCCCTTTCAACACTCCCCACTTGCACCCCATCACTCGTACCAGGCATCTCCTCCACTACCTGGGAGACTAGCCCCACCTGAACCCCATTACCCGTGGTGGGCATCTCCTCCACTACCTGAGAGCCTAGCTCCACATGAACCCCCTCCTGTACCACATTACTCGTAGTAGGCATCTCCTCCACTCCCTTGGGGTCTAGCTCCACATGAACCCCCTCCTGTACTCCATTACTCGTAGTGGGCATCTCCTCCACTACCTGGGAGATTAGCTCCACATGAACCCCCTCCTGTACTCCATTACTCGTAGTGGGCATCTCCTCCACTACCTGGGAGATTAACTCCATATGAACCCCCTCCTGTACTCCATTACTCGTAGTGGGCGTCTCCTCCACTACCTGGGAGATTAACTCCATATGAACCCCCTCCTGTGCCCCAGTACTCGTACTGGGCACCTCCTCACCAGTCTGAGGAACTGGCTCTTCAGATCCATCCTTGCCTTCTACAACAACATTTTTCTGCTGCATAATATTTCCCTCTAATACAAGTTGCAAACTCGTGGCCTCAACACGGATAACTTGTTCCTCGGCAACAGGTGCTTGTGGCTGCTCAACCACTGTCAGCCCACCTCTCCCTACATCAGTGGGCCCAGGCGTTATGATGACCACCTGCGCCCCTCCCTCTGCCTTCTCCCTTTTCGGGCAAGCATGTCGCTTATGGCCAACATCCCCACACTCAAAACACCGTTGACTACCCGTACTAGCATAAGCCATATATAGTCTATTGTCATACTTGACTTTAAACGATATCTCTAAAGTCTGCTCCGGTGAGTCCAAAAACATAAACACCTGTCGCCGAAATGACATAACCTGTTTCAACGCCGGGTGTTTGCAACCCAACGGAACAACCTTAATTGAGCTTGCAAACTTCCCAAAGCGCAATAACTCGCGCTCCAATAGCTCATTTGGAATAAACGGTGGTACATTTGAAATAGTTACCCTTGTTGACGGAGAAAAAAGCGGCGTAACTTGAATAAACATTCCTTTAAGAAGTACGCCCTGCTCAACCATACGATCAACAAGGCGCTCTTCTTTAAGAAATACCACCACCGCTTTGTTCATCCGTGACGCATAAGCAATATTCTCATATCCTACCTTCTCTCCTACGGCGACCAGAAACTCCTCCACCGTGACAGTAGCTTCAGTAACACACCTAAAGCCGTGCCGAAGTGACAGGGACGGCATTCCAATTCGGGAAGCCATCCCCGCCAAAATCAAGGTAATTTCGATACGAAAAAACCTAAATACTTAATTCTACCACACAAAAAAAATATATAATAATCTTAATCATGCACAGAAGAAACCAAAGAATGCCACCAAGAAAGAGAAAACCGAAAGAAAGTTCTGAATATCTAACTCTACACAACACACGCACTCCCTCGATCATACACTTCCCAGCATGCACCAAACACTCCCAGCATGCAGAGAGAGAGAGAGAGAGAGAGAGAGAGAGAGAGAGAGAGAGAGAGAGAGAGAGAGAGAGAGAGAGAGAGAGAGAGAGAGATGTCAGAGCTGCCATCGCTTTGTGCTCAGTGTGTGTGTGTGTGTGTGTGTGTGTGTGTGTGTGTGTGTGTGTGTGTGTGTGTGTGTGTGTGTGTGTGTGTGTGTGTGTGTGTGTGTGTGTGTGTGTGTGTGTGTGTGTGTGTGTGTGTGTGTTGCTCAGTGTCTTTGTGTCTGTGTGTTTTGGCTGTTCCCAGTGCTGTCTGTTATTCTGTGTCCTGCTCTGTCCTGGCCTTAGTGTTGACTCAGGGCATCTGCAGTGCAGGGAGAGAGAAAGAGAGCTAGAGAGAGAAAGAGAAAGAGAGAGAGAGATATATACCCCTCAGCCAGCTAGTTCTGAGGCTCAGTTCACCAACCCAAACCAACCCCATAGAGCCTCGGGACAGCCCTCAGAAAATCTGGCCCAACCAAATCATCACAAAACAAAAAGAAAAATATATCACCTATTGGAAAGACACCACAAAAAATCAAAGTAAACTTCAATGCTATTTGGCTCTAAACAGACAGTACATGGTGGCAGACTATCTGACCACTGTGACTGATAGAAAACTGAGGAAAACATTGACTAGGTACAGACTCAGTGAGCACAGTCTGGCTATAGAGACCGGTCGTCACAGACAAACCTGGCTGCCCAGAGAGGACAGGCTGTGCTCACTCTGCTCCAGGGGAGAGGTAGAGACAGAGGTGCATTTCCTACTACACTGTGACAAATACTCAGACCTAAGAGCATATTTCTTTCCCAAAATTATAACTCAATACAAAGAATTTGAAACTATAAAAGATGAAGAAAAAATCAAATATTTATTGGGTGAAAAGCCAAAATGTGCAGTTTTGGCAGCCAAATATGTGTCCTCCTGCCACAACCTGAGGGACAGCCAGTGAAAAATGCAAAGTAATGTTGATAATATTTCCCATTTAGCTTAGTTTTGTTTTGTCTTTCATACCAGGTCATATGTCTTCTCAAGTCATATTGACACTGGTCTACTACCATTGATTTAATATATTGTTGTTCTGATTAATATTGTTGTTGTAGTTGCTGTTAATGGTAATCCCATGTCCACTACTACTATTATTATTACTGTTGGTTCCACCATTTATTTATATATAAATATATATATATTTTGTATATATATACATATATATTAGATTTTTATTTTTCGATATGTATACTTTGACAATGTAAGTAATAATGAACTTGCCATGTCAATAAAGTCAATTGAATTGAATTGAAATTGAATTGAGAGAGAGAGAGAGAGAGAGAGAGAGAGAGAGAGAGAGAGAGAGAGCGAGAGAGAGAGAGAGACTTGACTTTTTGTCTTTCTTTACTGAAACATTCTCATTTCATTTCAAACTCGCCACCCTCCCCCCCCTAAAATAAAAAAAACAAAATATAGCCTGTACTGCATACATGTACCATACTCACCTTACCATCTACCACATGATACAAATCACCATACACAAAAAACATACCCTCTCCTACAACCGTATATCCAAAACATCTTCCCCAGCTGTACATACAGCCCCCCCAACACACCATATCTCCTCAAACATCTCCACACATTTTATCATTTTATAGAACTCAAACTCAACCCTAAGGCGCGCAGAGACCATCCCATTAAACAGTAGTAAAGGGTCTGTTATCCCCCCACCTTTGACCCTGTTTCTCCTTGTTAGCCAAATAGCTAACTTCGCCTGAGCAAACAGAAAATTCAACAAAACACATTTTTCTTTCTCCTTACTCGAATACCTGTATCCCATTATAAACATCCCAACAGCAAAAACACAAGGTCCTTGTGTATTATAGAGTCCAGATGGGACTTCAGTCTGTTAGAGAGGACCTTGGCAAAAATCTTGTAGTCCGCACAGAGTAATGCCACAGGCCTCCAGTTCTTAAGTTCACACAAGTCCCCTTTTTTGGGCAGGAGAGTCAGTGCCGCCCGACGGCAGCTCATCGGCAACTCTCCTACCCCGATGCACTCACGCAAGACGCAAAAGAAGTCCTGTCCAATTATTCCCCAGAATTTTTTGTAAAACTCCACTGGAAGTCCATCGACCCCCGGTGCACGACCGGGGGACATCTGGGTTACGGCCTCTGCCAGTTCATGTGACAACAGAGGAATGTCCATTTCATCCCTCTGTGCCCGAGAGAGCTTAGGGAGTCCTGCGAACAAGACCTGAGCACACATAGGATCACACATTTCTGCCCTATACAATTCAGTATAAAACTCCACAGTCCGCTCCCGCATCTCCCCCACCACAGAGGTCACCCGCCCATCAGAGAGCCGTAAACAATGCATACCCTTGGCTTCACTGCTCTGTCTTTCCAAACCAAAGAAGAAGGAGCTGGGAGCATCCATCTCCTTGAGCATGGAGAACCTAGCTCTTACAAGTGCTCCCTTTGCTTTAACCTGGAAAAAACTGCCCAGGTCCCTACGTAATTCGGCTAAATTAGCCTGGAGGCCTACATTGCCTTGCCCCACCATCTCTACCTCCATCTCACTAATACACCGCTCTAGTTCCCCCAATACTCTCCTAGCCTCTGAGGATGAGAGAGCTGTGTACTGTTGACAGAAAAGCCGAATTTGCACTTTCCCCACATCCCACCATTGACTCAGAGACTCATACTCCTCTCTTCGCTGCCCCCACCTTTCCCAAAAAGTCTGGAAACCTGAGCAAAAAGTGGCATCTTGTAAGAGCTTTACATTGAACTTCCAATAAGATGCCTGCCGGGGCCCTGGTGAAATAGACAGCCGAGCCATGGTTATGTGGTGATCCGAAAACCCCACTGGGAGAATGGTAGCGCCCAGCAGCCTATTGCTCTGATTCCTGGACATGTAAAAACGATCAAGTCGGGCTGCACTCACCCTAGCCCCAAAGACCTTCACCCATGTATACTGTCTTGTGTTTGGATGTTTAGTTCTCCAAACATCCACTAGGTCGAACTGGTTAATGATGTCCCCTAACACTCCCACTGACACTGAATGAGGCTCTTCCCCATTTCTGTCTTTTGTAAAATCCATTGTACAGTTCCAGTCACCTCCGATCACCAGCGTCTCCTCAGGCGCTACTTGTGAGAGTTCCTGTCTAAGACTCCCAAATAGAACCCCTCTTTCTCTCCCTGTGTTAGGCGCATACACATTTATAAAAACAAAGCCCATGCTGTTAATTTCTGCTTTAACAACAAGCAACCTGCCCTTACACACCTCCTTTGAGGAGCAAATTTTTACAGACATACCCGGTGCAAAAAGGACTGCCACCCCTGCACTAAGATTTGTCCCATGGCTCAACACACTTGCCCCTTTCCACCAGAGCCCCCAATCAACTTCATTCACCACATCACTATGCGTCTCCTGCAGAAACAACACATGTACTTTTTTTTGTTTTACATATTCACCCAACACACTCCTCTTTCCCGCATCTCTGGCGCCATTTATATTAAGCGAGCCTACCCGAAGAGTCTCCATAAGAAGTGGGAGAAAAGCCAGCAGAGAAATAGACCAATAGAAAAGCTCAAAAAGCCCCAGTGTCAGAAAGAAATTAAACATTTAAACAGTGTCTGAAGGTAAACCTTTACGCACTGTTGTGACCCACTTCCTCAACCTAAACCGTTTCCTGGGTGAGAGGACACCATGCCCCTCATTTCTCATTGCATGTTTTACTGATCTTACAAACTTTCTAGGATCAGGAAAAAAAGCCTCAAGATTAACTTTTTTCCCCTTAGTCTCATTCAGGAACCTTGTCAGTTCTCTCAACGTGTACTTAGACCCCTCTGGTTGACTGGCTGTCAGCTCCGGGCCAATTGAAGAAGAGTCTGAAAAAAATAACTCCTCATCCTCTTCCTCAGACTCACTTTCCTCCTCTTCTCTATCTCCCACCCTGACCACCTGCTCTTTCTCTCTGGTTAGGGCCTCACCCACAGCAACAGGCAACATTTCCATTGTGCCTTTGCCCACACCCTTTTTCCTTTTCCGCTTGACACCCTCCTCCTCCACCCCTAATCTCTTACACTTCCCCACTATACTCTCCTCATCCACTAGAATAACCTGACTAGACCCAGTATCATCTACACCACCCTCCATAGCATGACTAGGCCCAGCATCATCTACACCACCCTCCATAGCATGACTAGGGCCAGCCTCAGCTACCCCACCATCCATAGCCTGACTAGACTCAGCCTCTTCTATACCACCATCCATATCCTGCCTAGACCCAGCACCCTTTACACCACCCTCCATAGCATAACTAGGCCCAGCCTCAGCTACCCCACCATCTCTAGCCTGACTAGACCCGGCCTCTGCTTCCCCACCATCTCTAGCCTGACTAGACCCAGCCTCCACTACCCCACCATCTCTAGCCTGACTAAACTCAGCTACAGCTACCCCACCATCTCTAGCCTGACTAGGCCCAACCTCATCTACACCACCATCTCTAGCCTGACTAGGCCCAGCCTCTGCTGTCTGCATCTCCTTACCCCCTGCACTTTGACCTCGATTTCCCCCACTGGCGCCTGTACCCTCACCTTGTCTACGGCCTTTGTGTGGGCACGCAAAACTCTTGTGCCCCAAATCCCCACATTCAAAACACCGGAGACTATCTGTGCTGGCAAAACCTGCATAGAGCCCCTCCCCATGTCTCACTTTAAAGTGCACATTTAGCTGTTGCTCATTGTTGTTCAGAAACATAAACACTTGCCTCCGGAACGAAACAACGTGCTTAACGGCATCTGCCTGAAAACCTGCTGATAGTACACGGAAACCGCTAGCAAACTTACCAAAACGACTCAGCTCTTTCCTAATTTGATCATCCGTAATAAACGGAGGCAAATTGGCCACTACAACTCTTGTTGAAGGGGTAGAGAGAGGTGAAATTGACACCAACACATCCCTTACAAATATTCCGCTAGCAATTAGCCTACCAACCAAATTAGCCCTTTTCATGAACACAACCACAGCTTTGTTCATTCTAGAAGCAGAATGTATAAACTCAGCTCCTACCTGTTCACCGACCGCGAGCAGAACCTCCTCCACCTTAACTCCGTTCTCAGGAACACACCTGAATCCATGCTGTATCGACAGCGTCTCCTCCGCGCTAGGCTGAGAAGCCATCGCGCACACCGCACCTTCCAAACCCCAGGAAAATTACTCTGTCCTCTTCCACCCTAACTTTGAAAAAAAACTTTGGATACCGCTAAAACAAATACTGCATTAACCCTCCACCATAGAAAATAACATGTAAAGAAAAGAATCAAGAAAGTTAGTTAGGATAGAGCTTTCCACACCAAACACTCAAACTCCAAAAACACCCAGCATGCACTGCGAGAGAGAGAGAGAGAGAGAGAGAGAGAGAGAGAGAGAGAGAGAGAGAGAGAGAGAGAGAGAGAGAGAGAGAGAGAGAGAGAGAGAGAGAGAGAGAGAGAGAGAGAGAGAGAGCTGTCCTGTCCTTCTGGACCTCTGTGAAGGGCACCATCGGACCAGAGTGAGGCTTCAGGGGTTGCCATGGAAACCCACTATGGTCATTAACCAATCACCAGGAGTCAGACACTTTCAGGATTGATGTACCATTTAGAGGATAGTTCCAGACAGTACTGCCGTCATGGGAATCTCTGTGTGTGTCAACTCCATGCTTCAACAGGATGGAAATGACAGGGTAAATAAGATGTTATTTTTCTCTCTCTGTGTCTCGTTCTCTCTCTCTCTCTCTCTCTCTCTCTCTCTCTGTGTGTGTCTCGTTCTCTGTCTCTCTCTCTCTCTCTCTGTGTCTCGTTCTCTGTCTCTCTCTGTCTCTCTCTCTCTCTCTCTCTCTCTCTCTGTCTCGTTCTCTGTCTCTCTCTCTCTCTCTCTCTCTCACTCTCTCTCTCTCTCTCTCTCTCTCTCTCTCTCTCTCTCTCTCTCTCTCTCTCTCTCTCTCTCTCTCTCTCTCTCTCTCTCTCTCTCTCTCTCTGTCTCGTTCTCTGTCTCTCTCTCTCTCTCTCAATTCAATTCAATTCAATTCAAGGGGCTTTTTTGGCATGGGAAACATGTGTTAACATTGCCAAAGCAAGTGAGGTAGATATTATACAAAAGTGAAATAAACAATACAAATTAACAGTAAACATTACACATACAGAAGTTTCAAAACAATAAAGACATTACAAATGTTATATTATATATATACAGTGTTGTAACAATGTACAAATGGTTAAAGCACACAAGTTAAAATAAATAAGCATAAATATGGGTTGTATTTACAATGGTGTTTGTTCTTCACTGGTTGCCCTTTTCTTGTGGCAACAGGTCACAAATCTTGCTGCTGTGATGGCACACTGTGGAATTTCTCCCAGTAGATATGGGAGTTTATCAAAATTGGATTTGTTTTCAAATTCTTTGTGGATCTGTGTAATCTGTGGGAAATATGTCTCTCTAATATGGTCATACATTGGGCAGGAGGTTAGGAAGTGCAGCTCAGTTTCCACCTCATTTTGTGGGCAGTGAGCACATAGCCTGTCTTCTCTTGAGAGCCATGTCTGCCTACGGCGGCCTTTCTCAATAGCAAGGCTATGCTCACTGAGTCTGTACATAGTCAAAGCTTTCCTTAAGTTTGGGTCAGTCACAGTGGTCAGGTATTCTGCCACTGTGTACTCTCTGTTTAGGGCCAAATAGCATTCTAGTTTGCTCTCTCTCTCTGTCTCTCTCTCTCTCTCTCTCTCTCTCTCTCTCTCTCTCTCTCTCTCTCTCTCTCTCTCTCTCTCTCTCTCTCTCTCTCTCTCTCTCTCTGTGTCTCGTTCTCTGTCTCTCTCTCTCTCTCTCTCGCTCTCTCTCTCTCTCTCTCTCTCTGTCTCGTTCTCTGTCTCTCTCTCTCTCTCTCGCTCTCTCTCTCTCTCTCTCTCTCTCTCTCTCTCTCTCTCTCTCTCTCTCTCTCTCTCTCTCTCTCTCTCTCTCAATTCAATTCAATTCAATTCAATTCAAGGGGCTTTATTGGCATGGGAAACATGTGTTAACATTGCCAAAGCAAGTGAGGTAGATAATATACAAAAGTGAAATAAACAATAAAAATTAACAGTAAACATTACACATACAGAAGTTTCAAAACAATAAAGACATTACAAATGTCATATTATATATATACAGTGTTGTAACAATGTACAAATGGTTAAAGTACACAAGGGAAAATAAATAAGCATAAATATGGGTTGTATTTACAATGGTGTTTGTTCTTCACTGGTTGCCCTTTTCTTGTGGCAACAGGTCACAAATCTTGCTGCTGTGATGGCACACTGTGGAATTTCACCCAGTAGATATGGGAGTTTATCAAAATCGGTTTTGTTTTCGAATTCTTTGTGGATCTGTGTAATCTGAGGGGAATATGTGTCTCTAATATGGTCATACATTGGGCAGGAGGTTAGGAAGTGCAACTCAGTTTCCACCTCATTTTGTGGGCAGTGTGCACATAGCCTGTCTTCTCTTGAGAGCCATGTCTGCCTACGGCGGCCTTTCTCAATAGCAAGGCTATGCTCACTGAGTCTGTACATAGTCAAAGCTTTCCTTAAGTTTGGGTCAGTCACAGTGGTCAGGTATTCTGCCACTGTGTACTCTCTGTTTAGGGACAAATAGCATTCTAGTTTGCTCTGTTTTTTTGTTAATTCTTTCCAATGTGTCAAGTAATTATCTTTTGGTTTTCTCATGATTTGGTTGGGTCTAATTGTGCTGTTGTCCTGGGGCTCTGTGGGGTGTGTTTGTGTTTGTGAACGGAGCCCTAGGACCAGCTTGCTTAGGCGACTCTTCTCCAGGTTCATCTCTCTGTAGGTGATGGCTTTGTTATGGAAGGTTTGGGAATCGCTTCCTTTTAGGTGGTTGTAGAATTTAACGGCTCTTTTCTGGATTTTGATAATTAGTGGGTATCGGCCTAATTCTGCTCTGCATGCATTATTTGGTGTTCTACGTTGTACACGGAGGATATTTTTGCAGAATTCTGCATGCAGAGTCTCAATTTGGTGTTTGTCCCATTTTGTAAAGTCTTGGTTGGTGAGCGGACCCCAGACCTCACAACCATAAAGGGCGATGGGCTCTATGACTGATTCAAGTATTTTTAGCCAGATCCTAATTGGTATGTTGAAATTTATGTTCCTTTTGATGGCATAGAATGCCCTTCTTGCCTTGTCTCTCAGATCGTTCACAGCTTTGTGGAAGTTACTTGTGGCGCTGATGTTTAGGCCGAGGTATGTATAGTTTTTTGTGTGCTCTAGCGCAACAGTGTCTAGATGGAATTTGTGGTCTTGGCGACTGGATCTTTTTTGGAACACCATTATTTTGGTCTTACTGAGATTTACTGTCAGGGCCCAGGTCTGACAGAATCTGTGCAGAAGATCTAGGTGCTGCTGTAGGCCCTCCTTGGTTGGTGACAGAAGCACCAGATCATCAGCAAACAGTAGACATTTGACTTCGGATTCTAGTAGGGTGAGGCCGGGTGCTGCAGACTGTTCTAGTGCCTTCGCCAATTCGTTGATATATATGTTGAAGAGGGTGGGGCTTAAGCTGCATCCCTGTCTCACACCACGACCCTGTGTGAAGAAATGTGTGTGTTTTTTGCCAATTTTAACCGCACACTTGTTGTTTGTGTACATGGATTTTATAATGTCGTATGTTTTACCCCCAACACCACTTTCCATCAATTTGAAAAGCAGACCCTCATGCCAAATTGAGTCGAAGGCTTTTTTGAAATCAACAAAGCATGAGAAGACTTTGCCTTTGTTTTGGTTTGTTTGGTTGTCAATTAGGGTGTGTAGGGTGAATACATGGTCTGTTGTACGGTAATTTGGTAAAAAGCCAATTTGACATTTGCTCAGTACATTGTTTTCATTGAGGAAATGTACGAGTCTGCTGTTAATGATAATGCAGAGTATTTTCCCAAGGTTACTGTTGACGCATATTCCACGGTAGTTATTGGGGTCAAATTTGTCTCCACTTTTGTGGATTGGGGTGATCAGTCCTTGGTTCCAAATATTGGGGAAGATGCCAGAGCTCAGGACGATGTTCTCTCCCTCTCTCTCTCTCTCTCTCTCTCTCTCTCTGCATGCTGGGAGTGTTTGGTGCATGCTGGGAAGTGTGTGATCGAGGGAGTGCGTGTGTTGTGTAGAGTTGGATATTCAGAACTTTCTTTCGGTTTTTTCTTTCTTGGTGGCATTCTTTGGTTTCTTCTGTGCATGATTAAGATTATTATAATTTTTTTTTTTTGGTGTGGTAGAATTAAGTATTTGGGTTTTTTCGTATCGAAATTACCTTGATTTTGGCGGGGATGGCTTCCAGAATTGGAATGCCGTCCCTGTCACTTCGGCACGGCTTTAGGTGTGTTACTGAAGCTACTGTCACGGTGGAGGAGTTTCTGGTCGCCGTAGGAGAGAAGGTAGGATACGATAATGTTGCTTATGCGTCACGGATGAATAAAGCGATGGTGGTATTTCTTAAGGAAGAGCGCCTTGTTGATCGTATGGTTGAGCAGGGCGTACTTCTTAAGGGAATGTTTATTCAAGTTACCCCGCTTTTTTCTCCGTCAACAAGGGTAACGATTTCAAATGTACCACCGTTTATTCCAAATGAGCTATTGGAGCGCGAGTTATTGCGCTTTGGGAAGTTTGCAAGCTCAATTAAGGTTGTTCCGTTGGGTTGCAAACACCCGGCGTTGAAACAGGTTATGTCGTTTCGGCGACAGGTGTTTATGTTTTTGGACTCACCGGAGCAGACTTTAGAGATATCGTTTAAAGTCAAGTATGACAATAGAATGTATATGGCGTATGCTAGTACGGGTAGTCAACGGTGTTTTGAGTGTGGGGATGTTGGCCATAAGCGACATGCTTGCCCGAAAAGGGAGAAGGCAGAGGGAGGGGCGCAGGTGGTCACCGTAACGCCTGGGCCCACTGATGTAGGGAGAGGTGGGCTGACAGTGGTTGAGCAGCCACAAGCACCTGTTGCCGAGGAACAAGTTATCCGTGTTGAGGCCACGAGTTTGCAACTTGTATTAGAGGGAGATGTTATGCAGCGGAAAAATATTGTTGTAGAAGGTAAGGATGGATCTGAAGAGCCAGTTCCTCAGACTGGTGAGGAGGTGCCCAGTACGAGTACTGGGGCACAGGAGGGGGTTCATATGGAGTTCATCTCCCAGGTAGTGGAGGAGATGCCCACTACGAGTAATGGAGTACAGGAGGGGGTTCATGTGGTGCTAATCTCCCAGGTAGTGGAGGAGATGCCCACTACGAGTAATGGAGTACAGGAGGGGGTTCATGTGGAGCTAATCTCCCAGGTAGTGGAGGAGATGCCCACTACGAGTAATGGGGTACAGGAGGGGGTTCATGTGGAGCTGGGCTCTCATGTAGTGGAGGAGATGCCCACCACGGGTAATGGGTTTCAGGTGGGGCTAGTCTCCCAGGTAGTGGAGGAGATGCCTGGTACGAGTGATGGGGTGCAAGTGGGGAGTGTTGAAAGGGATGTGGTAGAGGGGAGTCAGTGGTCTATGGCCTCAGCTGAGGAGGATCAGGAGAAGGATATGGATATCTCTTCTGATATGACAGCAGCTGGTGAGGACTCAATTTATGATCTAGAGGAGGTAAATGGGTTTCTGGATCAGACTTTTGGGAAATCTGTCAAATTGGCAGAATATTTTGATGTTGATAAGTTTGTGAGGTCAGCTGTGATGTTACAGAAGACGGTGGGGTTAGACCAGTTGAGTGAGAAGAAGCGGTTTCGCTTGAGGAAATTTGTTACTGCTGTTACAGCAGCAAAAGGTGGTGGGAAACGTGGTCAGGTTAATAAGAAAAAATTTAAATAATGATGATGATCATGCTTCATAGGGTGTCTTCTTTCTCTTTGGTTTCTCTGTGGTATCTTCTGCTTTTCCTTTCTCTTTTCTACATGGAGGTACTAAGGGTGGGCTCTCTCAATATTAATGGGGGAAGGGACAGGAATAAGAGGGCTTGGGTTTTAGAAGAAATAAAACAGAAAAGGCTTAATGTAGTTTTCCTACAGGAGACACATAGTGATGAGGATAATGAGGTTGACTGGGGAATGTGGTGGGAGGGGCAGCATATACTCAGTCATGGTACTAATTTCAGTGCTGGGGTGGCCATCTTGTTTTCCTCAGGTTTAGGGGTGACGGTGATATCTACAACAGAGATTGTCAAGGGTCGGGTTTTATTGGTCAAGGTGGATGTTATGGGGTTTTTGTTTGTTTTTTTGAATGTTTATGCTCCTAATGAGGGTACAGAGCGTCTTGTTGTGTTTGATAAAATAAAAGAAACCTTAAGACAGTGTGACCAAGAGGGGTGTATGGTTTTAGGGGGGGACTGGAACTGTACTGTGGATTTTACTGTTGATCGCAACGCTGAAGAACCTCACCTGCGGTCAGCCACTTTCCTGTCTGGCCTATTAACTGAGTTAGAGCTTTCTGATGTGTGGAGAGTAAGGAATGCAAAAGTTAGGCAATACACATGGTTGAAAGTGAATGAAGGTCGTGTCAGTGCAGCAAGGTTAGATAGGTTGTACGTATCTGATCAATACTGTAGTAGGGTTGGAAGGTGTGCCATTACTCCTGTGGGTTTCTCTGATCATCACATTATAACTGTTGATATTCACTTGTCCTGTCCACGAAGGTCATCACCTTACTGGTATTTTAATGTTAAATTGTTACATGATGTCAAGTTTTGTGAAAGGTTTTTGTTGTTTTGGGAAAAATGGAGGGTTACAAAAGGGAATTTTGAGTCCTTGAGACAATGGTGGGATGTTGGGAAGGCCCAAATACGAGTATTTTGTCAACAGTATACTGCTTTGTCTCAAATTGAAGTTAAAGAGACTATCAATGCCCTTGAACAGGACATCAAATCAATTGAATTGAAGCTGCTCACTCAGAATGACCCTGGACTAGTCATGAACTTACAGGACAAGAGACATGAACTGAGGTCGTTTCTGCATGAAAGAGTGAAAGGTGCCTTGATTAGGTCTCGTTTCGCTTCCCTCAAGGATATGGATGCTCCTAGTGCCTTTTTTTTAAACCTTGGACAGTCGAAATTACAACGTAAACAGATGGTCTGCCTTCGTCTCCCTGATGGGAAGGTGACCACGGATGACAGTGAAATGCGTCAACATGCCGTGGATTTCTACTCTGCCCTCTATAAGGCGGAGGATTGTGACTCTCTGTGTACTGAACAGTTGTTACATGGTCTTCCTAAATTGGGACCTGAACAGAGAGTCGCATTGGACTCTGACATTACACTGCAAGAGCTGTCCACAGCAGTTATGCAGCTCTCAACAGGCCGAGCCCCTGGCATTGATGGTTTACCATCTGAGTTCTATAAGCACTTTTGGGGGTCTATTGGGGAGGATTTTTATGAAGTGGTGTGTGAATCTTTTCATGAGGGTTCTCTTCCTGTATCCTGTCAACGTGCGGTGCTTTCACTGTTGCCAAAAAAGGGGGATTTGGCTCTCATAAAAAATTGGAGACCTGTTGCTTTGCTGTGTGCAGAATATAAAATAGTTTCAAAATGTCTCTCAAACAGGTTGAAAGAGTATCTGGGATTGTTGGTCCACAAGGACCAGTCCTACTGTGTACCTGATCGCTCAATTGTTGACAATTTGTTTCTGATAAGAGATGTTCTAGACATTTGTAAACTGTCTGATGTAAATGTGGGTTTACTTTCTTTGGATCAGGAGAAGGCTTTTGACCGAGTGGACCACCAGTATTTGTTCAAAACGATGAAAGCCTTTGGGTTTGGGGATGTTTTTTTGTCTTGGATGAATTTACTGTATGCTGGGGCCTCGTGTATGGTGAAGGTGGGGGGTGGTTTGAGTTGCCCCATCCCTGTCCAAAGGGGTATCAGGCAGGGATGCCCAATTTCAGGGCAGTTATATAGTCTGGCGATTGAACCAATGCTTTGTTTTTTAAGAGCGAAGCTTACTGGTTTCTCTGTGCCAGGTGTAATGAAGGGTCCCACGATAGCACTGTCTGCGTATGCAGATGATGTGACAGTTTTTATTACAGGGGCTGAGGATGTTAAGGTTCTCTCAGACGCTTTAATGGTGTATGAGGGTGCCTCCTCAGCTAGAGTCAATTGGGGAAAGAGTGAAGCGCTGTGGGCAGGTCAGCTTCAGATAGGGTCCGCTCCACGGTTACCAGGGGGGCTTCAGTGGGGCAGAGATGGGATGAAGACATTGGGTGTTTTTCTAGGCTCTGATGTCTTTCAGAAAAAGAACTGGGAGGGTGTAGTGGAGAAAGTGTGTGCCAGACTGTCAAGATGGAAATGGGTGCTACCCCAGTTGTCTTATAGGGGAAGGGTACTGGTAATTAATAATCTTGCTGCTTCTACCCTGTGGCACAGACTAATGATTTTGCAGCCACCAAAGGGTCTGATACAAGAGCTTCAGAGGACCCTTGTCAATTTCTTCTGGTCTGGACAACACTGGATCAAAGCTGCAGCTTTGTACCTGCCACTGCACGAGGGGGGGCAAGGCCTGGTGGACATTTCCTCTAGGATCATGGCTTTCCGGCTTCAAGCAGCCCAGAGACTGTTGTACAGTGACGGTTCTAGCTGGGTCGACACAGCCTACGCACTGATGAGGAGAGCAGGCTGTTTGGGCTTAGACAAGCACCTTTTCCTCTTAAAGCTGGAGGGGGGTGAGTTGAATGGCCTGACTCCATTCTATGAGTCTGTTATGCAGGCTTGGAGGGTTCTGGTCAAGTCCCGTAAGGCCGGCACGCTACCAGGGATGTGGCTTTTTGAAGAGCCTCTTTTTTATAACACTGCCATCCAGTCCAGTGCTCTGGGTTCAGCCAGCCTGCGTTCATGCCTGTTAGGTGTCGGGTGCACCAAGCTGGGTCATCTGATGCAGAGCAGGAGCAGATCGTTGGAGGAGCTGGGAGAAAGAGCGGGGATCCGATCATCTCGCCTACTGAGGAAGGTCGTCGCTGAGGTCTGTGACTCCTTGCCAGTTCTTCATCGTCAGTATGTGACTAACATTTCCAATTCTGATCGGTGGAAGGAGGGTCTGGATTATGTGTTCCCTGCACTGATTGTTAGTGCTGCGGTGGGGGCACTTGAGGAGGACGTGGGGATGCTGCTTTCCTTCGATACCCCGGAGCTGGGGGATTTCAAGGAGGTGGGAAAGAAGGCCATGTACAGAATATGTGTAAAGGTGTCCCATGCCTCTTCCCTGGAAGGGGTAAAATCGACGAGGTGGGCGGGTGTGCTTGGTCCAGGTGCTTCCCCAAAAGGCTGTTGGCGATCATTATACAAACTGCCGATTGATAAGAGGACAGCTGACCTCCAATGGAGGATCATACATGGAGCTATAGCCACCAACATGCATCTGGTACACCTGGACCCTACTGTTGGGGAAGGGTGTCCATTCTGTGCAGAGTCTGAAACTCTGGCACACCTGTTTTTACTGTGTCCCAGGTTGGTCGGGATGATTGACCTGATCACTGACTGGTTCTCAACGTTGGGAGAGGTTTTCTCTTCCCAACTGTATATATTTGGGCCAAAGTACAGGTTCAGGCAAAAGGGTGTCGTTGTGTTGCTTAATTTTGTATTAGGGGCAGCAAAATTAGCGATATGGAAGACCCGAAAGAACAGTATTCGGGAACAGGGGTCTGTGGATGTGGTGGGAATGCTGGAGGGAATGGTGGCAGCGAGACTAAGGGTTGAGTTTGCCTATTATAAACTTGTCAACAATATTGATCTGTTTTTGAGTATATGGGGTATTCAGAGGCTGTTGTGTTTAGTTACTGTGGAGGAGGAGTTGGAGTTGTGTTTTTAATTGATGTGTAACTGTGGTTTTGTATGAGTATTTATTGTGTGGTGGGCTCCCAGACCCAATAAAGAATATTTAAAACTCAAAACTCTCTCTCTCTCTCTCTCTCTCTCTCTCTCTCTCTCTCTCTCTCTCTCTCTCTCTCTCTCTCTCTCTCTCTCTCTCTCTCTCTCTCTCTCTCTCTCTCTCTCTCTCTCTCTCTCTCTCTCTCTCTCGCTCTGCTTGCTTTTACAACTCTGAGAAAAAGCGCTACACACTCAGACAGCACCTGCCTCTGTTCATCTCTCCCATGAAGGTCCTATAAGCCAACCTTTCAGAAGCTTTGCCTCCACACAACCCGCTCTGTGGTGGACAAAAATGCAATTTCAGAATGTTGGCGGTCATGTCCCCCCGTCCCCGTCCCCGTCCCCGTCCCGTCCCCAGTGAAAGTTGCGCCTCTGATGTTAACTACAACTCAGGGAGTTCAATATGGGACTTCCTGGAAACAGTACGTTTCTGTTTGAAAACGTTTCAGGGAGAGTGGGGTAAGCTGAGCAATATTTATAGTCAGCATCATTACGTCAAGGGAAATATAGTATTCTTTCTAACAACGATGTCTACATATATTTCAGGATGTAATCAGAATTCATGTGCACATTTTGAAAACATAGCTCGTCCCAAAAAAGTGGTCTCTTCGCACAACTTACCCGGGTATGGGGTAAATTGAACTTAGGGACAGGGTAAGTTGAGCGAAGTTGAGTAAGTTGGTGATGGTGTCCTGTGACAGTGGGTGATGATGCTGGTAGGTCAAAGTTTAAATCATGGAATGGGGGTGTAATAAATTTTATCACTTAAATGTATGCCTCTTTTTAGATATACAGTGCATTCGGAAAGTATTCAGATTCCTTGACTTTTTCCACATTTTGTTAGGTTACAGCCTTATTCTAAAATGAATTAAATTGTTTTTTCCCCCTCATCAATCTACACACAATACCCCATAATGATAAAGCAAAAACAGGTTTGTAGAAATGTTTGCAAATGTAAAAAAATAATAATAATAATACATTTACATAAGTATTCATTTGTTGTTAGTGTAACTTAGTTTTTGCCCCCCCCCCCCCCCCCCCTCTTGTCCATTCATTGTGGTAAGTGTGTTAGGATAAAGGCAGGAAGTTGGGCCTTCGGGGGAGGGAGTCCTTGCTAGATGCGGGAGCGGTATAGTTTTTTGACCATACAGACCATATTATGTATTTTCCATATCAAGTCATCTATGCTTTAAGTTGATTGGAGAATACTTTTTTTGTTAGATATAAGAAGAATAAACATTTTTGTTGCACCATATCCCTGGATCTCATTGAATGATTGGCCGTTTGTAAACCTTGAGTGTGGACTGTATGCGTACGGAACAACCCCGCTTCAGGCTTGGGCAGTGGCTATGGTAAAGAGGAAAGGAAGCCACTACACAGACCATTTACTCAGTACTTTGTTGAAGCACCTTTTGCAGCGATTACAGTCTCGAGTCTTCTTGGGTATGACGCTACAAGCTTGGCACACCTGTATTTGTGGTGTTTCTCCCGTTCTTCTCTGAAGATCCTCTCAAGCTCTGTCAGGTTGGATAGGAAGCGTTGCTGCACAGCTATTTTCAGGTCTCTCCAGAGATGTTAGATCGGGTTCAAGTCCGGGCTCTGGCTGGGCCACTGAAGGACTTTCAGAGACTTATCCTGAAGTCACTCCTGCGTTGTCTTGGCTGTGTGCTTAGGGTCGTTGTCCTGTTGAAAGTGAGCCTTTACCCCAGTCTGAGGTCCTGAGCACTCTGGAGCAGGTTTTCATCAAGGATCTCTCTGTACTTTGCTCCGTTCATCTGTCCCTTGACCCTGACTAGTCTCCCAGTCCCTGCCTCTGAAAATTATCCCCAATGCATGATTCTGCCACCACCATGCTTCACCATAGGGAAGGCTGTCATGTGCCTTTCACTGAGTGGCTTCTACCTGGCCACTCTACCATCAAGGACTGATTGGTGAAATGCTGCAGAGATGGTTGTCCTTCTGGAAGGTTCTCTCATCTCCACAGAGGAACTCTGGAGCTCTGTCAGAGTGACCATCGGGTCCTGGGTCACCTCCCTGTCCAAGGTCCTTCTCCCCCGATTGCTCAGTTTGTGTTCTTGGAGACCGTCAAGGGTGCACCGTCATAGGATGCCACCTTTCCAACAAGTCAGTTCGTCAAATTTCTGCCTTGCTAGAGCTGCCCCGGTCAACTAAAAGTGCTGTTATTGTGAAGTGGAAACGTCTTGGAACAATAATGGCTCAGCCGCGAAGTGGTAGTCCACAAAAGCTCACAGAACGAGACAGCCGAGTGCTGAAAAATCGTCTGTCCTCGGTTGCAACACTCACTACTGAGTTCCAAACTGCCTCTGAAAACAACGTCAGCACAAAAACTGTTTGTCGGGAGCTTCATGAAATGGGTTTCCATGGCCAATCAGCCGCACACAAGCCTAAGATCATCATACGCAAAGCCAGGCATCGGCTGAAGAGTTGTAAAGTTTGCCATCATTGGACTATGAAAACACATTCTCTGGAGTGATCAATCCCGCTTTACCATCTGGCAGTCCGACAGATAAATCTGGGTTTGGCGGATGCCAGGAGAACACTACCTGCCCCAATGCATAGTGCCAACTGTAAAGTTTGGTGGAGGAGGAATAATGGTCTGGGGCTGTTCTTCATGGTTCGGGCTAGGCCCCTTAGTTCCAGTGAAGGGAAATCTTAACACTACAGCGTTAAGATTGACATTGTAGACGATTCTGTGCTTCCAACTTTGTAGCAACAGGGAAGGCCCTTTCCTGTTTCAGCAAGACAATGCCCCCGTGCACAATGCAAGGTCCATACAAAAATGGGTTGTTGAGATCAGTGTGGAAGAATTTGACTGGCCTGCACAGAACACTGTATTGGCCTGCACTGACCCTGGATAAGTACCAGAAACATGATAAATGTTGAGGTTTATGTTTGCAGATGAAGCCTCTGAGTCATCCAGTCCTCTTCCTGAATGCCCTGGTGACGCACATCTGAGAGATCAGTTCAATAATGCTCCATTTAGAGGGTGTGAGAGAGAGAGAGAGTGAGAAAATGCACGAGCAAGAGAAGGAGAGGGAGAGGAGAGAGCTCAATGTGAGGGTTTGACAAAGAGCCTGCAGGTTGGTTGGGTGTCTCACATGGTGAGGAGTGAGGGAGTTGAGCATCAGTAGAGCCTTTCTAACACAGATAAATTTTCATAAACTAAAAATAGTGAAAAAACGCAATCATGGGAAGTGTTGCGTGTGTCACAAGGTCTCCTTTCTCAGGGTAGAGAAGAAGAATTCAAGAAGAAAATAAGATCTCTTTCTCTCTCTATCTCTCTCACTCTTTCTCTCTCTCTATCTCTCTCACTCTTTCTCTCTCTCTCTCTCTCTCTCTCTCTCTCTCTCTCTCTCTCTCTCTCTCTCTCTTTCTCTCATACACACGCAACACACACCTGGTCAGTACTGGCTGGGCCGAATCAAACCTCATTTACAGTGATTGATTAGGTGGGCTCAAGGGTTTATGTGACACAATCTACCAGATCACACACACAGAGAGACCCTTTTCTAAGACAGTCCGATGGGTGTCATGCTGTGTGTGTGATGTGCTGCTGACTGATTGATGTTGAAGTGTCATGACCCTGTTCTGCAGAGCGTTTAATGTTGGTTTAAACCAGGCTGTTATGCAGAGTGTTTAATGTTGGTTTAAACCAGGCTGTTCTGCAGTGTTTAATGTTGGTTTAAACCAGGCTGTTCTGCAGTGTTTAATGTTGGTTTAAACCAGGCTGTTCTGCAGAGCGTTTAATGTTGGTTTAAACCAGTCTGTTCTGCAGTGTTTAATGTTGGTTTAAATCAGGCTGTTCTGCAGTGTTTAATGTTGGTTTAAATCAGGCTGTTCTGCAGAGCGTTTAATGTTGGTTTAAACCAGGCTGTTCTGCAGAGTGTTTAATGTTGGTTGAAACCAGGCTGTTCTGCAGAGTGTTTAATGTTGGTTTAAACCAGGCTGTTCTGCAGAGTGTTTAATGTTGGTTTAAACCAGGCTGTTCTGCAGAGCGTTTAATGTTGGTTTAAACCAGGCTGTTCTGCAGAGTGTTTAATGTTGGTTTAAACCAGTCTGTTCTGCAGAGTGTTTAATGTTGGTTTAAACCAGGCTGTTCTGCAGAGCGTTTAATGTTGGTTTAAACCAGGCTGTTTTGCAGAGTGTTTAATGTTGGTTTAAACCAGGCTGTTTTGCAGAGCGTTTAATGTTGGTTTAAACCAGGCTGTTCTGCAGAGTGTTTAATGTTGGTTTAAACCAGGCTGTTCTGCAGAGTGTTTAATGTTGGTTTAAACCAGGCTGTTCTGCAGAGTGTTTAATGTTGGTTTAAACCAGGCTGTTCTGCAGAGTGTTTAATGTTGGTTTAAACCAGGCTGTTCTGCAGAGTGTTTAATGTTGGTTTAAACCAGGCTGTTATGCAGAGTGTTTAATGTTGGTTTAAACCAGGCTGTTCTGCAGAGTGTTTAATGTTGGTTTAAACCAGGCTGTTCTGCAGAGTGTTTATTGTTGGTTTAAACCAGGCTGTTATGCAGAGTGTTTAATGTTGGTTTAAACCAGTCTGTTCTGCAGAGTGTTTAATGTTGGTTTAAACCAGGCTGTTCTGCAGAGTGTTTAATGTTGGTTTAAACCAGGCTGTTTTGCAGAGCGTTTAATGTTGGTTTAAACCAGGCTGTTCTGCAGAGTGTTTAATGTTGGTTTAAACCAGGCTGTTCTGCAGAGTGTTTAATGTTGGTTTAAACCAGGCTGTTCTACAGAGTGTTTAATGTTGGTTTAAACCAGGCTGTTCTGCAGAGTGTTTAATGTTGGTTTAAACCAGGCTGTTATGCAGAGTGTTTAATGTTGGTTTAAACCAGGCTGTTCTGCAGAGCGTTTAATGTTGGTTTAAACCAGGCTGTTCTGCAGAGTGTTTAATGTTGGTTTAAACCAGGCTGTTCTGCAGAGTGTTTAATGTTGGTTTAAACCAGGCTGTTATGCAGAGTGTTTAATGTTGGTTTAAACCAGGCTGTTCTGCAGAGTGTTTAATGTTGGTTTAAACCAGGCTGTTCTGCAGAGTGTTTAATGTTGGTTTAAACCAGGCTGTTATGCAGAGTGTTTAATGTTGGTTTAAACCAGGCTGTTCTGCAGAGTGTTTAATGTTGGTTTAAACCAGGCTGTTCTGCAGAGTGTTTAATGTTGGTTTAAACCAGGCTGTTCTGCAGAGTGTTTAATGTTGGTTTAAACCAGGCTGTTTTGCAGAGTGTTTAATGTTGGTTTAAACCAGGCTGTTCTGCAGAGTGTTTAATGTTGGTTTAAACCAGGCTGTTCTGCAGAGTGTTTAATGTTGGTTTAAACCAGGCTGTTCTGCAGAGTGTTTAATGTTGGTTTAAACCAGGCTGTTCTGCAGAGTGTTTAATGTTGGTTTAAACCAGGCTGTTCTGCAGAGTGTTTAATGTTGGTTTAAACCAGGCTGTTCTGCAGAGTGTTTAATGTTGGTTTAAACCAGGCTGTTATGCAGAGTGTTTAATGTTGGTTTAAACCAGGCTGTTCTGCAGAGTGTTTAATGTTGGTTTAAACCAGGCTGTTGTGCAGAGTGTTTAATGTTGGTTTAAACCAGGCTGTTCTGCAGAGCGTTTAATGTTGGTTTAAACCAGGCTGTTCTGCAGAGTGTTTAATGTTGGTTTAAACCAGGCTGTTCTGCAGAGTGTTTAATGTTGGTTTAAACCAGGCTGTTCTGCAGAGTGTTTAATGTTGGTTTAAACCAGGCTGTTCTGCTGAGTGTTTAATGTTGGTTTAAACCAGGCTGTTCTGCAGTGTTTAATGTTGGTTTAAACCAGGCTGTTTTGCAGAGCGTTTAATGTTGGTTTAAACCAGGCTGTTCTGCAGAGTGTTTAATGTTGGTTTAAACCAGGCTGTTATGCAGAGTGTTTAATGTTGGTTTAAACCAGGCTGTTCTGCAGAGTGTTTAATGTTGGTTTAAACCAGGCTGTTATGCAGAGTGTTTAATGTTGGTTTAAACCAGGCTGTTCTGCAGAGTGTTTAATGTTGGTTTAAACCAGGCTGTTATGCAGAGTGTTTAATGTTGGTTTAAACCAGGCTGTTCTGCAGAGTGTTTAATGTTGGTTTAAACCAGGCTGTTCTGCAGAGTGTTTAATGTTGGTTTAAACCAGGCTGTTATGCAGAGTGTTTAATGTTGGTTTAAACCAGGCTGTTATGCAGAGTGTTTAATGTTGGTTTAAACCAGGCTGTTCTGCAGAGTGTTTAATGTTGGTTTAAACCAGGCTGTTCTGCAGAGTGTTTAATGTTGGTTTAAACCAGGCTGTTCTGCTGAGTGTTTAATGTTGGTTTAAACCAGGCTGTTCTGCAGAGTGTTTAATGTTGGTTTAAACCAGGCTGTTCTGCAGTGTTTAATGTTGGTTTAAACCAGGCTGTTCTGCAGAGTGTTTAAAACTTCTTGTCAATAGGGGGGCGCCATTTCGACTTTGTAAAAATTCGTTCCCAAATTAAACTGCCTCGTACTCAATTCTTGCTCGTACAATATGCATATTATTATTACTATTGGATAGAAAACACTCTCTAGTTTCTAAAACCGTTTGAATTATATCTGTGAGTAAAACTGAACTCAAGTTGCAGCTAACTTCCTGTCAGGAAGTGAGAAATCTGAAATCGATGCTCTGTTCCAGGGTCAGTTTATTAAATTGCATGTTATCTATGAGTCGACATGCACTGCATACGATTTCCCCTAGATGTCAGTAAGCAGTGAGAATTGGAATGGTGTTGCTAGGCAGATCTGAGGCCATATAAAGGCGCACTCTTTTCAACGTTCGTCATGGCGCAAAGGAGGACCTCAGGATGGCATTCTGAAAAGCTCTCGTTATAGGCCTTAGATATATCCGGCTCTGATTTTATTCGATATAGGTGTTAAAGACATCATAATGTAGTTATTTTAAACCGAGTTATATCAGTTTATATCAGTATATTGCGATTTTCGGATATTTCTTTGTGCTGCGTTATGAAGAGTTGGGCACGTCTGGGCCACATAGCTAATGTTTGCTGCTAATTCCTAAGTTGAAGACGGCAATCTACAACCGAGCAACGATGATTCTGGACAAAGGACCACTTGCACAAGATTTTGATGGAAGCTCATCAAAAAGTAAGAACTATTTATGATGTTAATTCGTTGTTCTGTTGAAAAATGTAAAACTATTATTCCGCCATTAATTTCGGTGCGGTCTCGCTTTAGCGCACGCTGTATGTTGTAGTAACGTTAATTTTAAAAATCTAACACAGCGGTTGCATTAAGAACTAATGTATCTTTCATTTGCTGTCCAACCTGTATTTTTTTGTCAAGTTTATGATTAGTTATTGATTAGATTAGGTGCCTCTCCCAAGATTTCTCCCGACATTTTGTTGGCAGCTTGGCTACTATTCTCATTGTATAACCACGATTTGTGACGCTAAATATGCACATTTTCGAACAAACAATATATGTATTGTGTAATATGATGTTATAGGACTGTCATCTGATGAAGTTTTGAGAAGGTTAGTGAAAAAATTTATATCTTTTGCTGGTTTATTCGCTATCGCTAACGTGCATGAATCAATGCTGCTGTGTGGTTGGCTATTGTAGTAAGCTAATATAATGCTAAATTGTGTTTTCGCTGTAAAACACTTAAAGAATCTGAAATATTGGCTGGATTCACAAGATCTTTGTCTTTCATTTGCTGTACGCTGTGTATTTTTCATAAATGTTTTATGATGAGTATTTAGGTAATTCACGTTGCTCTCTGTAGTTATTCTAGTTGCTTTGGTGAGAGTTGTGATGGTGGCTGCAATGTAAAACTATGATTTATACCTGAAATATGCACATTTTTAGAACAAAACATATGCTATACAATAAATATGTTATCAGACTGTCATCTGATGAAGTTGTTTCTTGGTTAGTGACTATTTATATCTTTATTTGGTCGAATTTGTGATAGCTACCTATGCAGGAAAAAAATGGTGGAGAAAAAAAGTTGTGTCTTTTGCTATGGTGGTTAGCTAATAGAAATACATATTGTGTCTTCCCTGTAAAACATTTTAAAAATCAGAAATGATGGCTGGATTCACAAGATGTGTATCTTTCATTTGGTGTCTTGGACTTGTGATTTCATGAACATTTTTTTATATGATATCCCTGTGGCTTTAGGCTAGGCTATGCTAGTCAGCTTTTTTGATGGGGGGGATCCCGGATCCGGGTTTGTGACTCGTTAGAGGTTTAATGTTGGTTTAAATCAGGCTGTTCTGCAGAGCGTTTAATGTTGGTTTAAACCAGGCTGTTCTGCAGAGTGTTTAATGTTGGTTTAAACCAGGCTGTTCTGCAGTGTTTAATGTTGGTTTAAACCAGGCTGTTCTGCAGAGTGTTTAATGTTGGTTTAAACCAGGCTGTTATGCAGAGTGTTTAATGTTGGTTTAAACCAGGCTGTTCTGCAGAGTGTTTAATGTTGGTTTAAACCAGGCTGTTCTACAGAGTGTTTAATGTTGGTTTAAACCAGGCTGTTCTGCAGAGTGTTTAATGTTGGTTTAAATCAGGCTGTTGTGCAGAGTGTTTAATGTTGGTTTAAACCAGGCTGTTCTGCAGAGTGTTTAATGTTGGTTTAAATCAGGCTGTTGTGCAGAGTGTTTAATGTTGGTTTAAACCAGGCTGTTCTGCAGAGTGTTTAATGTTGGTTTAAACCAGGCTGCAGCCCAAGATGGAGCTACAGTAGGTGGTCTACTTAACACAGTAGCTGCATACATTTACATTTGAGTCGTTTAGCAGACGCTCTTATCCAGAGCGATTTACAGTCAGTGCAGCACAGCCAGTGCTAGTAGGAAAAGACAAGTGCATCATTCATTTTTTTAGACTGAGACGTCTTATTTAAGATGCATGGAGTTCTCCCTTATTGCCCTCTGTCTATTCCTCTCGGATACTGCCTGGGTTGGATGATATGCGTCATTAGGCTGCTACTTTCTATCATACCTTTTTTATATTCCTTTGAATTGCGGGCAGCACACCGTGCGAGGTTTAGATAAAACAAGACAAACGTTCCAATAGTCAAAAACACTGTCAAACTCACACAATGAAATGTGCATGTGCATCAGGCGCTCGTCTGTAGAGACATACAGTCAGTGTTGCAGTGTTAACACAGCCATTACCAAGTCACAGGTAGCTCGGACGAGAAGATGACCTCTGTCTATACATAGATATGTTTTCTCAAGAAAAACATGTTTTCTCCGGTGAACTTTAAGTTAAGATTGAATGCTGAGATGATTGTGGCGTTCGTTGTTACCGTGTGCTTTTGATGTGTTTAAATGGGTGGCAGTGGTTGAAAAGGGAGGTCTGAGACGGAATAAGAACACGTGAGAATGTTATCAGGAAGAGGGAAAGATAGCATCCCCTTCTTCCACCGCAGCAAAATGGAGGCCAGGGAAAAGTCGATAGTTGAGGACGATGTTGATGTAAGCAAACATACCAGCCCCACATATCCACAAACTTCCAGATAACACTGACTGCTGTCTGCTTTCTCTGCATGATAGTGCTGTGTGTGTGTGTGTGTGTGTGTGTGTGTGTGTGTGTGTGTGTGTGTGTGTGTGTGTGTGTGTGTGTGTGTGTGTGTGTGTGTGTGTGTGTGTGTGTGTGTGTGTGTGTGTGTGTGTGTGTGTGTGTGTGTGTGTGTGTGTGTGTGCTTGTACAAAGATGTATTACTGTAGGACAAAGAGGTGAAATGTGCATCCTAAGTTTGGTTGTTCGGTCTTATCTAGGCTAAAAAGCACATCATTATCAAAAACATGACAGTGCATCCACAGAGCTGAGCTGTCAATCAAGAAGTCTAACCTTTTAACCTTCTACCCAACGTTTAACCTTTGCCCCCAGGACACCCAGGAATGGACTCCTCTGAACTCAACAGAGTTCTCTCTTTCTCTCCCGCCTTTTTTCTGAGTGATGTTGAACTCAGACAACTCTCCCTCCCTCTCTCTCTGCCGCTCTCTTTCTGTCTGTCTCTGGAACCACCATCAAACGCCTGTTTATGAGCTTTACAGCAAAAACACTCTTTTTATGTTTCCTCTTCTTTTCATGTCTCCTCCTCTCACCGTGGCAGCAGAGTTCACAGGGCTGCCAGACTGTTACTGGAGTACAGCGTGGCGACAGTCCCCCTCCTCTCTCTCTCCCTCTCCCTCTCATCTTTAATAGCAAAAGGATTTGGACTAATTAAAGTTTCATTGGGAAATAGTTGTTCTTTCTGTTGGGTTAACAAAACAGAAACGCTCTCCCATTCATAGGGAGGTTACCTCTGGTCTTTGTTCAATATCAGGAAAACACAGAGGACACAAGAGATGGCAATGGCCTCCAACATTGACCTCTGTTAAACACGTCTTACCTGTTCTTTTAGAAACACACTGCCATGGCTGTGATGTATTGTAGGAGTGACACTACCTGTTGAAAGACAATACATAAAACCTGGAATGAAATTTACACAGTCCTGTATGTCACAAATCAGGATTCTTGAAGAAGTAGCCTATTATCTGCAATGGCAGCCAAATCCCAGTGAATGGAGCTGAATGGAACTGAATGGAGCTGAATGGAACTGAATGGAGCTGAATGGAACTGAATGGAGCTGAATGGAGCTGAATGGAGCTTAATGGAACTGAATGGAACTGAATGGAGCTGAATGGAGCTGAATGGAACTGAATGGAGCTGAATGGAACTGAATGGAGCTGAATGGAGCTGAATGGAGCTGAATGGAGCTGAATGGAACTGAATGGAGCTGAATGGAACTAAATGGAACTGAATGGAGCTGAATGGAGCTGAATGGAGCTGAATGGAGCTGAATGGAGCTGAATGGAACTGAATGGAGCTGAATGGAGCTGAATGGAACTCTGAATGGTTGGTTCTCACGTGTAGCCGAGGCTTCTTCCTGGTCTCTTTGATTACATAACCTGTGCTGTGTTGTGTTTTATTTCATTCTAGCATTACGCTGGTCTCCTCCATTCGATTAACTGCCTTTCGCTGAGGCTTCAATTAGTCTCTCCTTTCTTCCTTCCTCTCCACCATAATCACATCCAATTAGAACGCTGTAATTACCTCGTTGCCCAGACAGGCCTGATTGGCTGGTCAAAGAGCCCAGATGGGGGGTGTTACTGTAAGAGGCCTGGAGGCAGTTTGCTGATATTTTCTAATTTGTGGTTAACCTATGCTCAAACCTTAGGTTCAAACCTCATTTACCAAAGGGTGAATTAAGTGCTACTGCAAAGCGCTACCTAATGTCCACATCATTTCAAAACTCACTGTGACAACCTTGAGGCTACGGCTGAGAACAGAAACAAGTCAAAGAAATCCCGCTACGACCACCGCGGAGTCATCAAATTAGGAAAAGGACAATATATGAGTAAGGTGGAATAATATTACACAGGTTCCAACTTTCGCCACATGTGGCAGGGGCGACAGTCCATTACGGATTACAAAGGAAGACCCAACCGTGATCAGCCTAATGAGGCCTCTCTCCAGATGAACTCAATTCATTTGATGCACACTTTGACAATAACAACACCGTACTGTGCGTGACAGAGGACTGGGTGATCTCGCTCTCCGAGGCCGACGTGAGTATAGTCTGTAATCAGGTCAACATTTCCAAGGCCAAGGCACCAGACAGTATTCCAGGTTGCGTTCTCAGAGCATGCGCAAATCAGCTGGCAGGCATATTCACTGTCATTTTCAACCTCTCCTTGTCCTAGTCTGTAACTCCCACTACCATCATTCCTGTTCTCAACAGCTCTAACAACTCTAAGGCTACTCCCCTGTAGCAAGTAGCTTTTTCATTTCTCGTGATCTTATTTCTTATTTTTATTTATTGTGTGGTTTTATTCTACTTTGTTATTTTTGGTGCTGTTTTGATACTGATTACTCCATTGTTGGGTTTGGAGCTTTTGCAAAAAAGGCATTTCGCTGTACTTTTGCACGTGACATTAAAACTTGAAACACGTAATAAAGAACACAGAGCCATTCCTTTATCTGAATCATGCTGTGCTGCTGGGTGTGTTGTCAGTGGTGTTGAGCTCTATTGATCATTTCCACCTGGGCTGGGGGGCCTCCTCCCATCAGGCCCTGGCCAGGCAGCCATCTTTCTCAGGAAGAAGCACACAACTCTCGGCTGACAAACACACACAGCAGTTCACACACCTCACAGCCTCAACAGGGGGGTTGCTCTATCTTCCCCTCTCACACACACACAAACAGTATATATATGCACACACACAGTACATATATGCACACACACACACATGCACACACTCATACACACACACACAGTATGTACAGTGCCTTCGGAAAGTATTCAGATCCCTTGACTTTTTCCACATTTTGTTACATTACAGCCTTATTCTAAAATGAATTAAATATATGTTCCTCATCAATCTACATACAATACCCCATGATGACAAAGCAAAAAGGCCTGATTGGTGGAGTGCTGCAGAGATGATTGTCCTTCTGGAAGGTTCTCCCATCCCCACAGAGGAAATCTGGAGCTCTCTGAGTGACCATCTGGTTCACCTCCCTGACCAAGGCCCTTCTCCCCCAATTGCTCAGTTTGTGTTCTTGGGGACCGTCAATGCTGCAGAAATGTTTTGGTACCATTCCCCAGATCTGTGCCTCGACACAATCCTGTCTCGGAGCTCCATGGACAATTCCTTCGACCTCATGGCTTGGTTTTTGCTCTGACATGCACTGTCAACTGTGGGACCTTATATAGACAAATGTGTGCCTTTCAAAATCATGTCCAATCTATTGAATTTACCACAGGTGGACTCCAATCAAGTTGTAGAAACATCTCAACGATGATCAATGGAAACAGGATGCACTTGAGCTCAATTTTGAGTCTCATAGCAAAGTGTCTGAATACTTATATAAATAAGGTATTTCTGTTTGCTATATTTTATAAATTTGCAAACATTAAAAAATATATATATTTGCTTTGTCATTATGGGGTATTGTATGTAGATTGATGAGGAACATTTCTTATTTAATACATTTTAGAATAAGGCTGCAACGTAACAAAATGTGGAAAAGGTCAAGGGGTCAGAATACTTTCAGAATGCACTGTATATACACACACACACACACGCACACACTCGTATGAATGCATACAGACTGTTCATCAGAGGTCCTGGCAGTGATGGTTCTCGTTGGCAGACACCGACTCTCCTCACAAACACACATACACACACATTTCCTCTCTCCTCAGTTAATGACTTCCTGTTGTCCCATCATGTCCCACTTCAGTGAACAGGGGACGTCTGCCAATCAGTCTGTTGGGGGAATCATTACCTCTCATGTGCTGACACACACACACACACACACACACACAAACATATACACACACACACACACACACACACACACATACACACACACAAACTCACACACACACACAAAAACATCTCCACCCCGCTGATCCTCAACACTGGGGCCCCACAAGGGTGCGTTCTCAGCCCTCTCCTGTACTCCCTGTTCACCCATGACTGCGTGGCCATGCACGCCTCCAACTCACTCATCAAGTTTGCAGACAGTGGTAGGCTTGATTACCAACAACGACGAGACGGCCTCGTCATAACAAGTATCATAACAAAAAAGTCTGAAATCAAAAATGCTCAAATTCCTGCCATCTTTCTGAGCGATACAAAATTAATCTGTACAGGCGCAGTCTGGTTGAAAGGCCCTGTGTGTGTGTTAAAGACCCTCTTTGTTGGGCTCCCAGCCAGTCTCAGTTGCTGTGCACCAGTGTGACGAAGAGGAAGAGAGAACAGAGGGAGGTGAGGGCCCTCGGAGTGTGGTGTCAGGAAAAGAACCTCACACTGAACATCAACAAAACAACGGAGATGATCGTGGACTTCAGGAAACAGCAGAGGGAGCACCCCCTATCCACATCGACGGGACAGTAGTGGAGAAGGTGGAAAGTTTTAAGTTCCTCGGCGTACACATCACGGACAAACTGAAATGGTCCACCCACACAGACAGCGTGGTGAAGAAGGCGCAACAGCGAAGGGTGAGGTGTTTCTGTCTCTCTCTTTGTGTGTGTGTGTGTGTGTGTGTGTGTGTGTGTGTGTGTGTGTGTGTGTGTGTGTGTGTGTGTGTGTGTGTGTGTGTGTGTGTGTGTGTGTGTGTGTGTGTGTGTGTGTACAACCTCCATGATCTACCCCTCCCTCCATCCATCATCATCCTCCTCAGCTAATGAAGGTGGGAGAAAAGGCTCATTAAACCAACTCACGATCCCAGCACTGGACAGAATGAACCAGGAGAGAAGGAGAAAAGGGAAGAGAGATTAAGGAAGGGAGAGAGAGAGAGATAAATGGAGAGAGAGGCGGAGATGGAGGAACACATGGGAAAGAGAGAGGGTGAGATAGAAAGACGACAAGAAAGTTTGGAGAGAGGGATAGATTGATGATTCCTCAAAGGCCATCGGAGAGCATGAATGATCGTTTCATTTGCGCTCTCCTCCGTGAAAAATGTATTATTCGGCCAGATTTGCCTTTTCATGTGGTGTTTTTCTGTTTGGCAGCCAGTCTGTCTGTTTGGCCAGAGTCTAAAGTCCTGTCCTTTTCTGTGTGAAGAGTTACTAAGCTGTACTGTGTGACAAGCTAGCCACAGCCGTCTGCTCCTCAGGAGAGCTGAACGCTACAGTTATCTACCATTCCTCTCTTCTTTCATTTGATCTGTATCCATACAACCAACTCCTCTTTCCTTCTCTCATTTTACCATACCTACCCTGGCGTTCTTCTTTTGCCTGATTACCTACTCTTCATTCATGTGAACACATCTTCCATTCCTTTCATTCTACCATGACCATATCTCACCCCTCAGCCCTCTCTGCCCTCTGCTCCTCTGACGTTAACATTTGAAAGAGTGTTAAGTATTTATGCTGGGCGATAGACGTGGCTGGCTCTGTTTGGCGTGTGGTTGTTGTTTTGGGTGAAGGCACAGGGCTGGGCATGTCTCTATGTCCCTGGATGTCTCTGTATGACTGTGTGTACCCTTTTATGGCTGTGTATGTAGCACTGCAGGATTATCCCCTGGTTAAGACCCTGTGTCTGACTGAACATGCCTGTCTGCTGCCTGCAGATTACCCAGCAGCACGGAGAACAAAACACACGCTCTGGGAAGAGATAGGCCAGAACACCAGACAGAAGAGAGGGGAGGAGGATGGGTAGAATGAGAGGAGAAAGTGGGGAGATAAAGGGAATAATAGAAGATGAGGGGTTAGATGAGGTAAATGGAGACGAGAGAAGGGATATGGTATAATGAAAGAATGAATTAAAAGAGATGCAGTAAAATGAATAGGTTAGGTGAAACAAGAGAACAAGGCAAATGAATGATATGCTGAAGTAGAGGGGGACGAAATGGGGAAATAAAGAGAGGAAGGAGATCAGAGGTATTTAATGAAGGCAGGGCTGAATACAGGAGCTGAAGTGATAGAGGGATGGCTGAAAGGGTAGAAGGTCAGAGATTGGGGAGAGTTATCTATGAGACACCAGAGTCAGGGTGGTTGAGCTGTGACTGCTACAGAGAGAGACAGCTTTCACCAGACAGTCAATTCTGCCTCCATTCCCTTAAGAGTACCATGAACAATTGTCAACTTAAACCCCACTAACACAGCTATCTCTCTGCTACATACTCACTCACCCTCCCACCAAACCACAGCCTATAATACGACTGAGGCCAAATGCCCATCAATATCATGTACACAAACACACACACACTCTTACAAGCACAAACACACATGTACCCTTACTACATGCTCCCTTCTGTTTGTGGTAGACTGTTGGCCTAGTGCGTGTACACACACACACACACACACACACACACACACACACACACACACACACACACACACACACACACACACACACACACACACACACACACACACACACACACACACACACACACACACACACACACACACACACACACACACACACATCCATCCAACAGTAGCATGACACACCCTCCCTGGTGCATCCCTGTTCTTGCTTGTGGCCAGCAGGTGTCACATCAGAGGTGACTTGGCACATACAGTGCTGTTGGCAGCAGTCCAGCCTGTCACCTCCGCCACACACACACACACACACACACACATAGCTGCTCTCCTGCCTCACTTTCTCTGACAGCCTGGCTCCTCTTTCCTTCCTGCACCCATACACACACATACACACCTATATACACACCTATACACACCTATACACACACACATACACACCTATACACACACACAAACACACATATAGACACATACACACCTATACACACACGTACACACATATAGACACACACATACACACCTATACACACACACATACACACACATACACACCTATACAAACACACATGCACACATATAGACACACATACACACATATAGACACGCACATACACACCTACACACACACACATGCACACACACACATATACACCTATACACACACATACACACCTATACACACACATACACACCGGTACACACATGCACCCTGGTAATTTAACAGCAGATATACTTGTCCCTCTCTGGCCTCCCATTATGGGTGAAAGAGAGGTATTAGGGGTAGCTGGCTGCCAAGTTAAGGGTACATAGTTTGCCATGAGTGTTAGGAGAGAAGAGAGCTAGTTCCCTTTCCCTCTCCATCTCTCTCCACATTGGATCTGTGCCTAGACAACAGTTAATCCATGCCTTTAATTTGCTCTAATCAGAACAGTGACATCCCCTCTTTATTCCTGTGTCCTGGAGAGTGTGTGTGTGGGGGAGCGCGGGCGTGTGTGTGGGGGAGCGCGGGCATGTGTGTGGTGGGTGTGTGGGGGAGCGCGGGCGTGTGTGTGGTGGGTGTTTGCGTGCCTGCGTGGTCTGTGTGTGTGGGCGAGCGCGGGCGTGTGTGTGGTGGGTGTTTGCGTGCCTGTGTGGTCTGTGTGTGTGCCTATGTCTGTCTGTCCCAGTGTCCGTGTGTTTCTCCTGTACACACAGAGACACAGACACACTGGGTGTCGGATTCCTATAGGGACTCCCCCACTGGGGAAGAGGTAGGTAAGTGGGCCTGCCCATTAGTGTTAAGATGTTTAGAGAACAGAGGGAGGGGTGTCAAGGGAGGGTACTTAGGAGTTAGCCAGGAGAGCATGAAGAGTAAATCCTGCTGACTGAAGGAGTGGCGAGGAAAGGAAGAGGGGGGGGGGGGGCTGAGGGAGAGATGGGGGGGACCCATCTTGGGTTGCAGGTTTAGGTCAGGTGGGGTCTACTGAGTTCTGTCTGAGTCGGGGAGCCTGGTCAACGCTGAGAGGAAGTAGACCATGAGACAACCTCTGCGTGAAACCATGGTGACCGCCAGAAACAAGCTAGGGCAATCGCCAGGGTGATTACCGTAACAAATGTAGTCATGCTAGGGCCGGTTAGTTCAACATGAGTTGTTATACTTAATGATCACATGTTAAGTCACGGTACTGATTCTGGATCAGTATGCTCTTAATAATCTTAATAACGGGGTTGTTACTACGCTGAATACCTGGGATACGACTGCAGAGGAAATGTAGTGGTTAGATCTGTCTCTCTCTTTCTCCCTCCCTCTCTCTCGCTGTCTTTCTTTCTTCATCTCTTTCTCTTTCTCCCTCCCTCTTTCTCTGTCTTGATGGACACATATTTTCGTTAGCTTGTGGTCAGCGTTCCCTCTCTAACACTATACCTGTGATGGTCATCGCTCTGTCTCCTTTCTCCACCCCTGAATCTCTTGTTAGTTTTTTGTTTGAAGGGCCAGGTCTGCAGGTCTGTAGTCATTCTTTGTCTCTGACATTGCTACTACTTCTACTGGCGGACACACACACACACACATACTATACACATACTATACACACACACATTCCTACTGTACACACACACACACACACACACACACACACACACACACACACACACACACACACACACACACACACACACACACATAACTCTTTCACAGACCTATTGTCCAAATCTCTGCAATTTAACAGCAGGAAATAACAGTGTCAGAGGAGAGTGAGGCTTTGAGTTGTGGAGATACTGTATGGAGTATGGATGAAGGATGTACCTGTTAGCTGTGTAGTGGAGCTGGAGAAGTAAAGAGACATGGTGAGAGAGAGAGATCTTCTCTGGTGTTGATGGTGAATACCAATGATCTTTGGTCCAGATCAAAGTACAGGCTTCTCTCCTCTCCCCCTCTTCCATTCCCACTCATTCCATCCTCTCATCTTTCCTCTCCTCTCCTCCTCATCTCTCATCCTCCCCCCCTTCTTCCTGTCCCATTTATTCCTCTCCTCCTCCTCCTCTCTCCTCTGTTATTCAGTTCTTGGCCTGGGTGAGGGATGGTGTACATGGCCCAGCTATCTCCAAATAGCCCATAAATCACTGGGCTTGGCACGGCCTGGAGAGTGAGGTCCAGCCAGGGCAGAACTATTAACACAGGGGCACTACTCTCCCTCTCCCCTGCCTTTTCTCCCTCTCCTCCTCTCCTCCTATGCTTGTTTTTTCTCCCTCTCTCACTCCTGTCTGTGTCAAGGCAGGGCTATTACCACAGGGGGTGCACCTTGCATCTCTTCTCTCACTCCCCTACTTCACCTTTTCTCTTTTATTTTATCACCCTCCCTTACACCTGTCCTCTCTCCTCCCTCACTCCTTCCCTATCTTCCCCTGGAGACTTCCACATACAGCTTTTGATTGAACAGTCTTATGTCACTCTCATTCCTTATCAGAGACAGGCAGACCCACTGGGCCATACACACACCTGTTTGCCCAGGGGACTCTGAGCACTGAAATTCCAGGGATAGTTTTCCCATTAGTTCCATATGAGAGGGATTGGAATAGAACCGATAAATAGTTGTGGTCTGTACAGCACGGAATTTCAAATGAACCCTATATTGCTCCCAAGAAACAACCTCATAATGATTGACAGCTAAGTCTTGTTTATACTGGATCCACAAAGAAACAGTCTCCCCAATTCTAAACCACACAAAAGCATGGCTGGCTTTAGCGAGGCAAACAAACGTGTTTAGGCTCGCCGGCAATTGAAAGAGCAGCAGTCAAGTGAAAACATTCTGTCACCATGATGCATGGTTTTCATTTATCCCTTCACTGAATGTGATTGTACTCACGTATTGCTATTTATTGGTCCTAAATGCCTTTCGATACGAGGAGAGTATTTTCAGGTTACAATGCTAAAGCACGTTTTCTCCCCTCAGTTAATCCGTGTGTGGGTGGGGAACGGGGAGTCATAATACCATGCTGTTATTGAGCTGTAATCCCTCTCTCTCTCCCTCCATTTCCCCTATTAAAAAAGATAGAAGGGATGAGGGAATTCACCTCCCTGGAACGGGTAATTTTTAGGATAAGGATCCAGCATTACACACATTAAAGGGGCTAGAAAATGGAAGGAGAAAATGAAAAGAGTAAAGAAGAGGGAGAGGAGGGAAACAGATGAGGGAGTACAGGGAGAGAGGGAGTGAAAGGAGGAGAAGAGGAGACATATGCTCCTCTTGGCAGCTGCGGATAGATAGGCCATCACAACCATTTAAATATGTACACATCATATGCATATCAAAGTTATTTAAATATGTATGTATTATCTGCAAATCAGAGGGTGCTCCTGACACAGCAGCCAGCCATTCTGACCAGACACACACACACACTGCATTATGCGCAATCATGACAGTTTGATTGTAAAAAGGTAAAGAAATGATGCATATAATTGTATTTCCCAGGGGCGTCTTGTCCTACAGGGGCCCAGAGGCATATAGCTCTCTGAGTGTGTGTACATGCCTTCATATGTGTGTGTACTCTCTTCAGTGGCTCGAGGATGAGTGATGGGTCAGGCAGTGTTTTGGCCACCTCACCCTCCGTCTCCTGTTAGGGGTCATCTCCCCCAGGGGATGGAATGATTGATCTGTCAGGCAGTTTGTTGGCCACCTCTCAGGTTCTCATACATAAGGAGTCCTCGCTCTAGTGGTGGTAGATGACTGATCTCTCAGGCATTACTGTGGCCACATCTGTGTTCTTCCCGTTGCTGTCTTCTGTTCTAATTGGAGCAGCAGGCTCGCTAAGCATACATCCTCTGTCAGCATATGGTCCCTCTCTCCTTTTCTGTCTCTCTCTCCTTTTCTCTCTCTCTCTGTCGGTCTCTATGTCTCTCTCTCTGTCTCCTCTGTATGCTTCATCTTTCAGCATATGAACATCTCTCTACGTCTCCTCTATCCACTCCTGAATCTCTGAGATTTTGATTGAAAGGCGAGGTCTGCAGGTTTACAGTCGTTCTTTGTCTCTGTCTCGTTCTTTGCCACTACTTCTGCTGGATGTCAGAGAAAGTTATCCAGACATATGAACACACATACCTCCTCCTCCTACACCCCCCCTCCTCCTCCTCCTCCTCCTACAGCCCCTCCTCCTCCTCCTACACCCCCTCATCCTACCCCCCCTCCTCCTACACCCCTCCTCCTCCTACACCCCCTCCTCCTACACCTCCTCCTCCTCCTACACCCCCCTCCTCCTCCTCCTACAGCCCCTCCTCCTCCTCCTACACCACCTCCTCCTAAACCTCCTACTACACCTCCTCCTCCTCCTACTACACCTCCTCCTCCTCCTACACCTCCTCCTCCTCCTACTACACCTCCTCCTCCTACTACACCTCCTCCTCCTCCTCCTACACCTCTCCTCCTCCTCCTACACCACCTCCTCCTCCTCCTACATCCCCCCTCCTCCTCCTCCTCCTACACCTCCTCCTCCTACACCCCCTCCTCCTCCTCCTCCTACACCCCCTCCTCCTACACCCCTCCTCCTCCTACACCTCCTCCTCCTCCTACACCCCCCTCCTCCTCCTCCTACAGCCCCTCCTCCTCCTCCTACACCCCCTCCTCCTACACCCCCTCTTCCTTCTCCTCCTACACCCCCTCCTCCTCCTCCTACACCCCTCCTCCTACACCCCCCCTCCTCCTCCTTCTCCTCCTACACCCCTCCTCCTCCAACACCCCCTCCTCCTCCTCCTACACCTCCTCCTCCTACACCTCCTCCTCCTCTTCCTCCTACACCCCCTCCTCCTCTTCCTCCTACACCCCCTCCTCCTCCTACACCCCCTCCTCTTACTCCTACACCCCCTCCTCCTCTTCCCCCTCGCCCTCCTCCTCCCCCTCGTCCTCCTACTCCTCCTCCTCCTACTCCTCCTCCTCCTCCTCCTCCTCCTCCTACTCCTCCTCCTCCTCCTCCTCCTACACCTCCTCCTCCTCCTCCTACACCTCCTCCTCCTACTACTATTCCTACTACACCACCTCCTCCTCCTCCTACTACACCACCTCCTCCTACTACTACACCTCCTCCTCCTCCTCCCCCTACTCCTCATCCTCCTCCTCGCCCTCCTCTTCCCCCTCGCCCTCCTCCTCCCCCTCGTCCTCCTACTCCTCCTCCTCCTACACCCCCTCCTCCCTCTACTCCTACACCCCCTCCTACAGCCCCTCCTCCTCGCCCTCCTCTATCCCCTCGCCCTCCTCCTCCCCCTCCTCCTCCTACACCCCCTCCTCCTCTTCCTCCTACACCCCCTACCCCTCCTCCTCCTACACCCCCTCCTCCCTCTACTCCTACACCCCCTCCTACAGCCCCTCCTCCTCCTGCTACACCCCCTCCTCCTACACCCCTCCTCCTCCTACACCCCCTCCTCCTACACCCCCCCTCCTCCTCCTCCTACACCCCCTCCTCCTACACTCCCCCTCCTCCTCCTCCTACACCCCCTCCTCCTTCTCCTCCTACACCCCCTCCTCCTCCTCCTCCTACACCCCCCCCTCCTCCTCCTACAGCCCCTCCTCCTACACCCCCTCCTCCTTCTCCTCCTACACCCCTCCTCCTCCTCCTACACCCCCTCCTCCTACACCCCCTCCTCCTCCTCCTCCTACACCCCTCCTCCTCCTCCTCCTACACCCCCTCCTCCTACACCCCCTCCTCCTCCTCCTCCTACACCCCCTCCTCCTCCTCCTCCTCCTCCTACACCCCCTCCTCCTCCTCCTACACCCCCTCCTCCTTCTCCTCCTACACCCCTCCTCCTACACCGCCTCCTCCTCCTACACTTCCTCCTCCTCCTACACCACTTCCTCCTTCTCCTCCTACACCCCCTCCTCCTCCTACACCCCCTCCTCCTACACCCCCTCCTCCTTCTCCTCCTACACCCCTCCTCCTCCTCCTACACCCCCTCCTCCCTCTACTCCTACACCCCCTCCTCCTCCTCACCCTCCTCCTCCTCCTACACCCCCTCCTCCCCCTACTCCTACATCCCCTCCTCCTCACCCTCCTCCTCATCCTAATCCTACTCCTCCTCCTCCTACTCGTTCTTCTCTCCCTGTTCTGAGCTTGAGGCCGAACCACATGCCCAACCCCAGCCCACTTCACCAACTATGCTCTTTGCTGGAATGTGACCTCACCCCACTGGACCTCACACACACACTGGGTAAAGCTGAGATAAGAGTGATGATGACCTAGCACTAAGACCAACAGGATCATCAAATAACATAACACACAATAACAAACAATGCTTCATGTTTTCTTCATGCCACATTACTCCGGAGAACAACAGTAATGAATGTAGAGAAAATCATTTCTCTTTCTACATTATTTGTCTGATGTTTAAGTGATCTGAGGAGGTTGGAGAGAACTGCTTTCCGTATCTCAGCTCCCAGGCAGATTGAATTCCCGTCTCATTAGTTCATATTTTCCACTCTTTTGTTTCTCTTGTATTCAAATGTGGCATCGAAGCAGTCTGCATGTCTGTGTGTGTGAATGCAAAAACTGGCAAAGTTTGCGGCTGATGCCAAACCTGCCTGCCAAGCCAAGCAGGCGCCTCAGGCATGCCAATCCACCGTGTGTAGATACACCGTGAGACGGCCTGATCTGTCAGACACTCCCCAATTATTCACCAATACAGCACAGAGAAGGAGGGATGGAAGAGATAGCAGAGAGAGGGATGAGTGGAGAAGTGTGGGGCAGAGAGAGTGATAGGAACAGGGAGAGTAGTAGAGAAGAGGGAGTGGAGGAGAGAGAAAGTGGAGAGCTGGGATGAGTATAAATAAGGAAATGAGAAACCTCTTGAGCTGCACTGAAGCTGCTATATCTCTTGAATTTAAAAGATAAACATACAGACATCAGTATAGTGGAGGAGAACCAGCCAGGTCATTCTAACTAGATTATCACTGTAACATTCTCCTCTCTGTCTCCAGCCCAGTCCATTACTTTCCCCCAGTGGAGAAGCAGTGGTAATATCAGCCTCTGCACCTGGACTGTTACACCTGCGGAACACTTAGCAGTGAGATGGACAGAAAGTCCTGGAGTCTGGGTTAGTCGGCAGAACAGAGTAGAACGTACTGTATTGTCTCTGACACACACACACTCCCCTTATGAATGTGAACAATGTTAACTCCTACTCTGTGGTCCTATCACTAGCTGAGAATTGCAAGCCTCTGTTAGACTTAAAACTGTCTCTGCCTCTCTCCCTCAGTAATTGATTCTCTCTCCCTCCCTCCCTCCCTCCCTCCCTCCCTCCCTCCCTCCCACACACACACACACACACACACACACACACACACACACACACACACACACACACACACACACACACGCACGCACGCACGCACGCACGCACGCACGCACATGCACACGTACACACTCATGTTCGTACACTCACACCTTCTGATCTGATTCTGTCACTGGAGCAAAGTTGGAAAGTGGAGTTTGAAACATAGATTTTCCAGTAAATTGGTCTTCAGGTTCTTATGGGCTCAAGTGCCTTAGAATAGGAGCTAGAGTATTTCAGACACCTATCACAACCCTAGAAATGTCAAGTTATACTTAGAAGACCTGCTTAGGCTACAGTACTGGGCTGTAGTTCTCTGGCCAGATAATCCAAATATTCTATCAAATTGAACTATATTAGGTAGCGATTTGATTTCAGAGAGAGAAGTTAGACACACGCAAAGCTCTGTTGTGGTAGTCAGGTCTGCTTTACTCATTCAGTAACTGTAGAATGAAGAGACTGTAAGGTTGTCTGTAATGTCGAACACACAGCAACAGGATCTATGGACCTGCTGTAGCATTCCAGCCGAGCCACTTTTTAACATTGTGTGCGTGTTTCGTGTGTGCGTGAGTGTGTGTGTGTGCATCGCTGCGTCTGTGGGTGTTTGGAAGAGAGTCTGACACAACATTGCTCAAGCTCAAATTACCCAGCAGCTGCCATCCCAAGTCACCCTGCTGTCAAAACATACCCCTGACTGGGGACATCTCAAACACACACACTCCTCGAAAGCCCTTCTTCCCTTACAGTGGCGTTACAAACACACGCATACACAAACACACACAAACACACACACACTAGCCTCTCTGAGGTATCCTTCGAACAGCGGCCCCTGCCCATGGCAGTTTTAGGGAAATTAATGAGCACTTATTATTCTGCATCACCTTCCTGTGTGCTGCGGCCCCAGGGAAGACCAGATTAACACACAGAGATGAAGATCGCTCAATCACCATGGTTACGCAGATGGGCCCCAGAGAGAGGCCGGCCAACGCCAAGGTTGGACAAGAGGCGCGCACACACACACGCGCAAACAAACACACACTCTTTCTCATTTGGTAATGTCTGCTTGAGTGGGTTTGTCGTTCTACTTTTTCTGTCTTGTGATATTCGTGAAGGTGATTTCAACAAGTGGAGAGCTGGGAGAGTATGTGTGGGTGTGTGTGTGGGGGGGTGTATGTGAGGGTCGCTCCTTCAAAAGACAGCCCGTTTGCTGCCTCTAACCTGCCACCATTCTGTATATCTATCTGTACCTTGATGACACATACCATCTGGACTACAACAGCACTGCAGATAGAAAGCCCCTCAGGGAACACAAAACAGCAATAGTCTTTTTTTTAAGCCTTTCCTGAACTAACACTCGAACTTGACTCCCCCCCTACTAGATCTAACTTTCCCCCCTACTAGATCTGACTCCCCCCCTACTAGATCTAACTTTCCCCCCTACTAGATCTGACTTTCCCTCCTACTAGATCTGACTTTCCCCCCCTACTAGATCTAACTTTCCCCCCTACTAGATCTGACTTTCCCCCCTACTAGATCTGACTTTCCCCCCCTACTAGATCTGACTTTCTCCCCCTACTAGATCTAACTTTCCCCCCCTACTAGATCTGACTCCCCCCCCTACTAGATCTAACTTCCCCCCCCTACTAGATCTGTCCCCCCCCCCCCCTCTAGATCTGACTTTCCCCCCCTACTAGATCTGACTTTCCCCCCTACTAGATCTGACTTCCCCCCCTACTAGATCTGCCTTTCCCCCCTACTAGATCTGACTTTTCCCCCCCTACTAGATCTGACTTTCCCCCCCTACTAGATCTAACTTTCCCCCCTACTAGATCTGACTTCCCCCCCTACTAGATCTGCCTTTCCCCCCTACTAGATCTGACTTCCCCCCCTACTAGATCAGCCTTTCCCCCCTACTAGATCTGACTTTCCCCCCCTACTAGATCTGACTTTCCCCCCCTACTAGATCTGACTTTCCCGCCTACTAGATCTGACTTTCCCCCCTACTAGATCTGACTTTCCCCCCCTACTAGATCTGACTTCCCCCCCTACTAGATCTGACTTTCCCCCCTACTAGATCTGACTTCCCCCCCTACTAGATCTGCCTTTCCCCCCTACTAGATCTGACTTTCCCCCCTACTAGATCTGACTTTCCCCCCCCCTACTAGATCTGACTTCCCCCCCAACTAGATCTGACTTTCCCTCCTACTAGATCTGACTTTCCCCCCTACTAGATCTGCCTTTCCCCCCTACTAGATCTGACTTTCCCCCCTACTAGATCTAACTTTCCCCCCCTACTAGATCTGACTCCCCCCCCTACTAGATCTAACTTTCCCCCCCTACTAGATCTGACTCCCCCCCCTACTAGATCTGACTTTCCCCCCCTACTAGATCTGACTTTCCCCCCTACTAGATCTGACTTCCCCCCCTACTAGATCTGCCTTTCCCCCCTACTAGATCTGACTTTTCCCCCCCTACTAGATCAGCCTTTCCCCCCTACTAGATCTGACTTTCCCCCCCTACTAGATCTGACTTTCCCCCCCTACTAGATCTGACTTTCCCCCCCTACTAGATCTGACTTTCCCCCCTACTAGATCTGACTTTCCCCCCTACTAGATCTGACTTTCCCCCCCTACTAGATCTGACTTCTCCCCCTACTAGATCTGCCCCCCCCCCCCCCCCCCCCCCCCTACTAGATCTGACTTTCCCCCCTACTAGATCTGACTACCCCCCCTACTAGATCTGCCTTTCCCCCCTACTAGATCTGACTTTCCCCCCTACTAGATCTGACTTCCCCCCCCTACTAGATCTGACTTCCCCCCCTACTAGATCTGACTTTCCCTCCTACTAGATCTGACTTTCCCCCCTACTAGATCTGCCTTTCCCCCCTACTAGATCTGACTTTCCCTCCTACTAGATCTGACTTCCCCCCCCTACTAGATCTGACTTTCCCCCCCTACTAGATCTGACTTTCCCCCTACTAGATCTGACTTCCCCCCCCCTACTAGATCTGCCTTTCCCCCCTACTAGATCTGACTTTCCCCCCTACTAGATCTGCCTTTCCCCCCTACTAGATCTGACTTTCCCCCCTACTAGATCTGACTTTCCCCCCTACTAGATCTGCCTTTCCACCCTACTAGATCTGACTTTCCCCCCTACTAGATCTGACTTTCCCCCCTACTAGATCTGACTTTCCCCCCTACTAGATCTGCCTTTCCCCCCTACTAGATCTGCCTTTCCCCCCTACTAGATCTGCCTTTCCCCCCTACTAGATCTGACTTTCCCTCCTACTAGATCTGACTTTCCCACCTACTAGATTTGCCTTTCCCCCCTACTAGATCTGACTTTCCCTCCTACTAGATCTGACTTCCCCCCTACTAGATCTGACTTTCCCCCTACTAGATCTGACTTTCCCCCCCTACTAGATCTGACTTTCCCCCCTACTAGATCTGCCTTTCCCCCCTACTAGATCTGCCTTTCCCCCCTACTAGATCTGCCTTTCCCCCCTACTAGATCTGACTTTCCCCCCTACTAGATCTAACTTTCCCCCCTACTAGATCTGCCTTTCCCCCCTACTAGATCTGCCTTTCCCCCCTACTAGATCTGCCTTTCCCCCCTACTAGATCTGACTTTCCCTCCTACTAGATCTGACTTCCCCCCCTACTAGATCTGCCTTTCCACCCTACTAGATCTGACTTTCCCTCCTACTAGATCTGACTTCCCCCCTACTAGATCTGACTTTCCCCCCTGCCTTTCCCCCCTACTAGATCTGACTTTCCCTCCTACTAGATCTGACTTCCCCCCTACTAGATCTGACTTTCCCCCCTACTAGATCTGACTTCCCCCCTACTAGATCTAACTTTGCTGAAAGCTACTTTGAGGAAAATGTACTTACTCTGACTGTGATATGTGGTTGTCCCACCTAGCTATCTTAAGATGAATGCACTAAGTCACTCTGGAGAATCTGCAAAATGACTGAAATGTCAAATGAATAGAGATATCAAAAAAGTGAAATACTCCCCAGCTATATAGCATGGACTGTATATGGTTCATATCTGCGGAGACAGACCAGGAATATATCATTTTGAAGACTTTGTGTGTGAGAGAGAGAGACAGAGTGGGAGAGAGGGTGTGTGTGTATATATGTGTGTGTGTGTGTACGCGTGTGGTATTACTTTTCTATCTCATTCTCTCACCTCTGTTACACCCACAGGGCTCTCTCTCTCTGCGTCCGTTGTGTCTCAGGGGCATGCGTTGTCATCCCTCCCCTCAGGGATCTCCAGCCTGACAACCGTGTAGCCTGTCCTCCTTGGGGGGCTCGGGGCTCGGCTACTCTAGCACCCTCACAGGGTCACAATACCTTATCACAATTCATCAACTTTCTCAATAGTTGTCCATTTCTTACATACAGACATGCTCACAGACCTACAGACAGACAAAGATGGTCTCTCTGCTGTGACCAGCTCATCTCTGTAGGGGTGATATAGTGAGAGGGGCGGTGAGGTGGGGGGACGCAGGGCGGGGTCTGCATTAACGGTGACACCAGATGAGACCCCTGTGGTGGCTGAGGAGACAGTGCTACTGTAGACCTTGCTGTAGACATTACTATTCTTAGCAGTAAAGATCCTCACCACTCTACAAACACTGTAACACTATCCATACTATGTACAGGGAGAGAGAGGAGGAAAATCAGGGAAGAATGGAGGTAAAGAAAGGAACAGAGAGTGATAAACAATAGAAAGAAGATCATTTGAATGGCTTAGTACAGTAGTGTATTCTTGTTATTCCTGCTATCTGTGTGTTACTATTTTAATCCACTGGCCCACACGTCAGATTGCTCATTCACTACAGGGCTGTGAGGGTGCTGCGTCTGTGTACAGATGTTGGATCTTAATTTGATCACTCTTTTGTTGCCGAGAATTGTCCTGCACAGCAGGAAATACAACCTTGTGGTGTGTCCAAGGTTTAAAAAGGCTTCAAAAGTTGTGTAATTTCCACTTTAAATGTTTATTTTAAATTGATGTGCCTTAATGAAAATGGATCAATCCATACAAAAAATTATCATTAATTATAATCCACATAATAATTCACAATTCCTGTTGCTGCAGAATTATTTTCATGCTGTAGCAAACTGGCTCAAATTAAGATCCTACATCTGTATGTGTGTGTGTGTAATCTGTTGCACACCAAATGGCTCTCCCTATATTGGAATGGAGGCCAGATAAAACCAGTCAAGTGCAAAACTAATCCACCAATCCATTTGTCTGAGTGCGACCGATGCGGTCTGCGGCCAGCGAGGGAGGTATAATTGCTCTCAGTGTTATTAGGATTAACATAGTTATTGTTCCTCATAGAGACTGTGAAGGCTTTCATAACCCATAATTTAGTGGTGTGTTCTCTCTCTCTCTAGGATGTTTTAGATTGCACAGACACAGTAATAATTGAATGAAAAACAGTGTGTGTGTGTGTGTGTGTGTGTGCGTGTGTTTGTCCAACGTCAGTAGCCGAACTGATTTTTATTAGCAGTAAGCTGCTGTTTGTGTTCTTCTGTGGATGCACAGATAATGCACAGTATGTCTTGGTCAGCAGCCTTTCTGTCTGAGCATATTATGAGCCTGCTGCTGTGGGTGATTGTGTATGAGGGGGTGGTGGAGGAAGGTTGAGGAGGGAGGAGGAACATCTGAGGCAGGTCGTAATTACACTGGGTTAGGGTCAGGTATTAGCATAGAGGTGATAGCAGACAGCATTACATTAGCATGGGTTTTGCTATCATTATACTCAGGCAGTCTGTGAGACGTACGTGAGATGATGGAAGTCTAGGGCTCTCTATATTTGGTTAATAGGCTATACTGTGTGTTAGAGAGGTTTAACTGCTACCTTCCCCTCCCTGCTCCTCAAACCAAAGGGACTGTGTCGTTAAAATGTTAATGAGTCTGATCAGTTTAATAATGTCACCAAATCCATGTTCATATGTAATAAATTGTTGACATGAATACAGTCAGTGTTTATGCTAATCAAATCAAATGTATTTATAAAGCCCTTCTTACATCAGCTGATATCTCAAAGTGCTGTACAGAAACCCAGCCTAAAACCCCAAACAGCAAGCAATGCAGGTGTAGAAGCACGGTGAGAAGCATTTTGGCTCTTTTTTTCAATCGTTTTTTCAAAGGGGCCTTGGCATCACGCCTTCCCTCTCTCTCTCCTTCCCTCTCTCTCTCCCCTTCCCTCTCTCTCTCCCCTTCAAACTCTTCCACTTCTCTCTTGCTCATGCTCACCCAAATCAAATCAAGCTTTATTTATACAGCACATTTCAGACATGGAATGCAACACAATGTGCCTCACAGAAAAAAAGTACAAATTTAAACATTAAATAAAATTTTAAATATGTACTACACAACAAACATAAGAGGATAAAAAACAAAAGAGTAACAATAAAAACGGAACTACTAAAAAGCACGCTAAGGAAAATCAAAGCTAAAAAGGTCTGTTTTAAGATCTCTTTTAAAAATGTCTACAGTTTCGGCCCCCCTCAGGTTCTCTGGCAGGCTATTCCAGAGGCTGGGGGCATAATAACTAAAGGCTGCCTCTCCATGCCTTTTGTTCCTAGGCTTTGGAATAGTTAAAAGGCCACTGTCAGAGGACCTGAGGGACATACTGGGTACATAATGGCAGACATGTATTGGGGTGCACAATCGTAAATTGATTTTAAAACCAATAGAAGAATCTTACAATAAATTCTAAAACTCACAGGCAGCCAGTGCAGAGACCTTAAAACCAGTGTGATGTGTGCTCTCCGTCTGGTCTTGGTCAGTACCCGTGCTGCAGCATTCTGTATGTTTTGCAGTTGACCAATCGCTTTCTTGGGTAGACCAGACAGGAGAGCATTACAGTAGTCAAACCTGTTTGTAATAAAATCATAGATGAGTCTCTCTGTAACAGCCTGAGAGAGAAATGCCTGCACCATGGCAATGCTCCTCAGGTGGTACAAAGCTATTTTAGTCACATTCCTAATGTGTGATTTGAAATTAAGTTCAGAATCTAAAATAACACCTAGGTTTTTTACCTGGTGTTTTATCTTATTGCCCATGAATTAAAATGTGCGGCCAGATTCCCCCTCTGTGCTTTGGCCCCAACAATAAGTACCTCGGTCTTGTCTTGATTTAGCTGGAGGAAGTTGTGAGCCATCCAAGTATTTAAATCACTGATACAGTCTAATAATTTATCCATGGAGCTAAAATCATCTGGTGACACAGAAATGTTAAGTTGTGTATCTGAAAGCTGTGCTTTCTGACATCACTGCCAAGTGGTAACATTTCTAAACTAAACAGTACTGGACCTAAAATCTAACCTTGTGGAATGCCACGTGATATGTATTTTCTCAGAGTTATGTTCACCAAGGGTGACAAAAAACTATTGACCGGTTAAATATGTCCTTAACCAATTTAGAACTGGACCGGAGAGGCCAACCCACCTCTCCAGTCTGTCCAGAAGGACATCATAGTCAACAGTGTCTGGCTTGGCTGATACCCAGCCTAATGTTTGTTATCTTGTCTCTGAAATGTGCAGCAAATTCACATTTAGATGGGGAGGAAAGTTCACATAGGTTTGCAGGAGTAGGATTTAACAGACCATCACTGGTGGAGAAGAACACTCTGTAATTATTCTGATTATTAGTGATCAAGTTAGAAAAATGAGACGTCTGGCATTTCTAATTGCCCTGTTTTAAATGAGAAGTTGCTCTCTCAGAATATCATAATAGACGTGCAACTTTGATTTTCTCAACTTCCACTTTGCCTTTCTGCAATTTCTCTTTAATTTATTAGTTTCCTCACTCATCCAAGGGGTTCTCTGTTTGGATGTGGCCTTTTTCAACTTTACTGGAGCTATGGCATCAATGGTTGCCCTTAATTTGCTATTAAAGTTATCAACTAAATCATCACAAGAGGAAGGTAGAATAGGTGGTGGAGTATTGTTCATACACTCAATAAAATCTGTAGCAACTTCAGAGGTAAGATAGTTTTTCTTAATAATGCGTTCAGTATTACCCTGTGCTAAGGGCAACAAGGTAGTAAAATATACAGTGTTGATCAGATAAAGCAACATCAACAATAGAGGATATGTCAATAGAGAGCCCCTTGGTAATAGCCAGATAACATTGAGACAGAATAGCATGATGCTCAAAAGATCAAAAGTCGCCAAATGAAATGTCCTTACGGCTGAGAGCATGAGTAAAAATAGAGGCTGTCCCGCCACCCCTTTTCCCTTTTCTGATAGAGTATGAAATGATGTAGTCCGGGGGGAGGCTTCAATACTACAGTCTGAACACTGGCATGTTTTAGTGAGAACATGCAATCAACTTTGCGTTCAGTAATGAGGTCATTCACAAGAAAGGTTTTAATAGTGATTGCTCTAACATTTAAAAGTGCCATATTCAATGAGTGTGGGCCACTCTGCCCCTGGGGCATCTGCCTCGTGGTAACCAATTAATTAACTACCGGATTATTAATGCTACAACCATGTTTTCTGACAGTCTCCAGTCTGGTAGGAGATGACAGTTTGTATAAACTCACTAGAAGGTGGAGTTGGAGGAACATACATTAGGTTACTCACAATAACCATAGTGCCATTTATATAGGAGTTGCTTATTCTGACAGGGAGGACTGGAGCCCTACCAGACCCTGTCCGTCAGTCTCTAAAACAGTTTGATGTTGCTGGGACTGGAGCACTACCAGACCCTGTCCATCAGTCTCTAAAACAGTTTGATGTTGCTGGGACTGGAGCCCTACCAGACCCTGTCCGTCAGTCTCTTAAACAGTTTGATGTTGCTGGGACTGGAGCCCTACCAGACCCTGTCCGTCAGTCTCTTAAACAGTTTGATGTTGCTGGGACTGGAGCCCTACCAGACCCTGTCCGTCAGTCTCTTAAACAGTTTGATGTTGCTGGGACTGGAGCCCTACCAGACCCTGTCCGTCAGTCTCTTAAACAGTTTGATGTTGCTGGGGCTGGAGCCCTACCAGACCCTGTCCGTCAGTCTCTTAAACAGTTTGATGTTGCTGGGACTGGAGCACTACCAGACCCTGTCCGTCAGTCTCTAAAACAGTTTGATGTTGCTGGGACTGGAGCACTACCAGACCCTGTCCGTCAGTCTCTAAAACAGTTTGATGTTGCTGGGACTGGAGCACTACCAGACCCTGTCCGTCAGTCTCTAAAACAGTTTGATGTTGCTGGGACTGGAGCAATACCAGACCCTGTCCATCAGTCTATCAAACAGTGTGATGTTGCTGGGACTGGAGCACTACCAGACCCTGTCTGTCAGTCTCTAAAACAGTTTGATGTTGCTGGGACTGGAGCCCTACCAGACCCTGTCCGTCAGTCTCTAAAACAGTTTGATGTTGCTGGGACTGGAGCACTACCAGACCCTGTCCGTCAGTCTCTAAAACAGTTTGCAATGTTTAAATGATGGTGGTAGTGATGGAATCCGATGGGGAAACGACCTGCTAAACTGTGATGGCCGCAGGGGAGGGTGCCACTGGGCGGCCGCTGGCTGTTGATATACACACAGGATCTGTGCTGACTCCCGTGGCTGGTAGGTCCATCTCAAGCGATGCCAAGCTGTTTGATCTTCTCGGATAGATGGGTGACCGGACTGCCTCCCCGATCTCTTACACCTTGCGAGTGTCCAGTCTCCCATGGTCCCATGGGCCGCAGAGTTGAGCTTCACATCTGTCTGTTGGATTGGGACAGATCAACGCCACCTGGCTCATCGAGGAGGAGGCATTTAAAACTGAGATTCGGTTTGCCTGGGTTACAGCAAGGTTGGTGTACAGAGAAAGCAGGTTTTCCTTTTCTCTCAGCCGAGCTAACAGCCAGAGGATCTCTCCCCTAAACTGCTTGATGGTGATGCATTTAGGGCAGACTAATCTCTGTCCAGTATCCAGTTCCACCGTATCTTCCTCTTGTGATTGTGTGGAAATAATTTCACAACTGAAGCATTTGTTCCCAGCCGTGGATAAAAACACCTGTAGGCTAACACAGCTAGCGTTAGCCTGCTCCGTTTTCATGATGGCTAGCAGCTAACTGCTACTTAACAGGAATCCGGGACACAAACTTGCGGTCCCAGCCGTAAAGCTTGACCGCGTCGCGGAATCAGTAGTAAAACAAACTTTAGCTATGAACAAAAAAGATCTCATGAAAACTATTTCCTAAAAACAACAAGCCAAGTGTAGGAAGTACACTGTTCTGTTGCACGCTCTGACCCAGACTCAGACACACGGCCAGCTCCCATCTGATTGGTTTCACTGTGGTTAGCTTTCTTTCTGAGGGACTGTAATGTGAAACAATAGGGCCTGTGTCTCTCTCTCCCTTAGTTGTGATGCTGGGGTCTGTACGTGTCTGTGTTGCTGTGACAGTCCTGTCTCTCCTCTCCGCTGCCCTGGACAGGCTGGGCTGGCGTGCTCTCTCTCCCCTGCAATAACTGTTTTGTTTGTACACTGTGATGTCTGCAGACTTTCTAATAATATGTTGTAGTGTACCACATCATCTTTGTGTGTGTGTGTGTGTGTGTGTGTGTGTGTGTGTGTGTGTGTGTGTGTGTGTGTGTGTGTGTGTGTGTGTGTGTGTGTGTGTGTGTGTGTGTGTGTGTGTGTGTGTGTGTGTGTGTGTGTGTGTGTGTGTGTGGATGGTCAGCGGGAGGTCAGTGTTTTGTACTCTGGTCATGTTCCACTCCCATCACAATTACAGGCTGATGGAAATCCATAATAACCGCTAAACTGGAGATAGTTAGTACAATGCTAATGTATCCCAGGAGTACCCCTGATCCAGCTAGCGCGGTGCACCATGAAACAGGCTCATTAACTGTGTGTTTCAGGGAGGGTTGGAAGAGGTTGGTTCGTCTTTAGCTAGCTATCTCCTTTCCATTGGCGCTTAGATCTTGATCGATTTGACTTGGGATTATTCACCTGAGTATGTCCCAGAGGAGAGGGTGTGTGTGTGTGTGTGTGTGTGTGTGTGTGTGTGTGTGTGTGTGTGTGTGTGTGTGTGTGTGTGTGTGTGTGTGTGTGTGTGTGTGTGTGTGTGTGTGTGTGTGTGTGTGTGTGTGTGAGCGTGCCGTGTGTTCACACCTGCGTTTTCTGCATACAGTGACCCTCATCCATTACCAATTAGTGAGTGATCGATAGGTTGTTGTTGTTGTGATGCGGTGGGATTACTCTAACAGGCCTCTGCAGGACCAGTGACATTTCCCTGGCTAGGATCATGCTGACCCCTCCCTCCCTGGAGAGGTGACCTTATTGTTCTGATTAGAACACAGCCCTGCTTTCCCCTATGTTATGTGGGCCTGTTTATACCAATCTCCCTCCGCCTCCACACGTATCTCTCTCTGCCCTCCCTCATTCCCCCTTCTAAAAAAAGTATGTAGTGCGAACACTGCTGAATCTGACTCACAATCTAACATCTGTGGAACCTAATTTCCCACCTCTCTGTTCTTCTGTTTCTTCTTGTTCTGAACAAGGTGAGCTGTTCTTTTATTCTGTTTTTTTTTTCAGTGGCGGTGGGATGGGAATGGAGGGGGAGGAGAGGGGAGGGGAGTGGGTGTAGGAGCGTGACTTGGCTCTATCCTCAGATTCCCCCAAAAAACACACACCGCCTCTCTCACCCTTTCTGTTCCTTGTCTGAGCATCTTACCAGAGAGAGAGAGAGAGAGAGAGAGAGAGAGAGAGAGAGAGAGAGAGAGAGAGAGAGAGAGAGAGAGAGAGAGAGAGAGAGAGAGAGAGAGAGAGAGAGAGAGAGAGAGAGAGAGAGAGAGAGAGAGAGAGAGAGAGAGAGAGAGAGAGAGAGAGAGAGAGAGAGAGAGAGAGAGAGAGAGAGAGAGAGAGAGAGAGAGAGAGAGAGAGACTGCTGTAGTGCTCTTAACTTGTGATTCATTGTGCGCCCTCTGGTCCATTTCTGTCCATCTCTTCTCTCATCCCTCTCTCTCTAAGAAGCGTAATTACTGGCCACTTAGGCTGAAAGGTCTGGCCGTAGGAACAAAGGGAGGAGCAGAGAGAGGGGGCGAGAGAGAGAGATCAAGGAATGATTCTGTGTTGTGTCAATGGCTCTAAAGCGTAGTCAGTCATTCACAGTGGGAATGTTAATGCCTCTGAACCTTTTGGCAGACAGCCAAAACATGACGAAGGGAAAACGACATTGGCTGGTTGCCACAAGGCATCTCTCTCAAAGACTAAACATTCTCAACTTTTAAAGGCCCAATGCAACCGTTGTTATCTCAATATCAAAATATCATTTCTGGGTAACAATTAAAGGGATACTTGGGTATCTAGTAGATACCCATAGCATGCTAGTAGATACCCATAGACTTCCAGTCATTGGCTAACGCTAGTTAGCATTGGCTAGGGAAACTACCTCTAACTTCCTTCATACTGGACACAGAGACATAATGGTATCCACGAGTTCATCTGACTCTGGGGAAGTAGATAAAGGGCTTCATTGCCAAAATCCCGAGGTATCCCTTTATGAACTTTACTGTGATTGTTTTCAATTAAAATGGTCAAAAAGCTTCTTAGCAAGAGCAATTTCTCAGGCAAGAATTTAACTAGGACTGTCTGAGTGTACTAATGACACATTTTACATCTTATCCAGAGCGACTTACAGGAGCAGTTAGGATTAAGTCCCTTGCTCAAGGTGGCACCTTTACCTGGTCGGCTCAGGGATTTCAACCAGTGACCTTTCTGTTACTGGCCCAACGCTCTTAACCGCTAGGCTCCCTCTCGGTTCTTACACACACGCACGCACGCACGCACGCACGCACGCACGCACGCACGCACGCACACACACACACACACACACACACAGTCATCACTGAGATATAGCCGTTGAATTTGAGTCCGTAGCGTCACATCTAGGTGACACACTGGGATGTGGTGGCAGTGAGTGGTACGGTTCTGGCAAGGGTGTAAAATGTGGTGGCAGCGGGTAGGAAGAATTTAGGTTTTAGCTAGGGTTTTGGTTCCACCGGAGGGGGAGAGGAAGCGTAAACCTGTCACACCTGTTTGCAACCCGCTGTGCTTTTCCAGCCCACAGAACACATGCAGCCCGATGTGCTTATCAAACAGCCTTTCCAGCCCACAGAACACATGCAGCCCGCTGTGCTTATCAAACAGCCTTTCCAGCCCACAGAACACATGCAGCCCGCTGTGCTTATCAAACAGCTTTTCCAGCCCACAGAACACATGCAGCCCGATGTGCTTATCAAACAGCTTTTCCAGCCCACAGAACACATGCAGCCCGCTGTGCTTATCAGACAGCTTTTCCAGCCCACAGAACACATGCAGCCCGATGTGCTTATCAAACAGCTTTTCCAGCCCACAGAACACATGCAGCCCGCTGTGCTTATCAAACAGCTTTTCCAGCCCACAGAACACATGCAGCCCGCTGTGCTTATCAAACAGCTTTTCCAGCCCACAGAACACATGCAGCCCGCTGTGCTTATCAAACAGCTTTTCCAGCCCACAGAACACATGCAGCCCGCTGTGCTTATCAGACAGCTTTTCCAGCCCACAGAACACATGCAGCCCGCTGTGCTTATCAGACAGCTTTTCCAGCCCACAGAACGCATGCAGGCTGTCACCATACAGGCCAGACCTGGGCACTGAGGGAGGGGGTGAGGGCTAAGGTGGCACAGGGGAAGAGGAAGCTTGTGCTGGGCATAAGAACACCCACCCTGTCACGCCCTGGCCTTAGTATTCTTTGTTTTCTTTATGTTTTTTAGTTAGGTCAGGGTGTGACATGGGGAATGTATGTGTTTTGTAGTGTCTAGGGGTGTTGTATGTGTATGGGGCAGAGAAGAGTGTAGTTGTCTAGTTATGTCTATGGCTGCCTAGATTGGTTCTCAATCAGAGACAGCTGTCATTCATTGTCTCTGATTGGGAGCCATATTTAAGGCAGCCATAGGCAGTAGGCTTTTGTGGGTAGTTGTCTATGTTTGTACGTATGTAGCTTGTGGTTGCACTTACGTCTTTAGCTTCACGATCGTTTGTTGTTTTGTTTTCGTTTTGTAATAGTGTTCGTTTCGTGGTTTTTCTCTCTTCCAAAATAAAGAAGATGTATTTTGCACACGCTGCGCCTTGGTCCACTCTCTCTCAGGAAGACGATCGTGACAGAACTACCCACCAACCATGGATCAAGCAGCGTGAGAGGAACCAACAACAGCGGCAAAGAAACCAGGACTCGTGGACATGGGAGGATGTTTTGAACGGCAAGGGTTGCTACACATGGGAGGAGATCCGAGCTGGAAGAGATCGCCTCCCATGGGAACAGCTGGAGGCGATTAGGAGAGCAGAGGCAACCGGAGAGAGAGGAACCGGAGTTATGAGGGTACTCGACTAGCAAGGAAGCCTGTGAGTAAACCCCAAAAATTTATTGGGGGGGGGCTTAAAGGGAGAGTGGCGAAGTCAGGTAGGAGACCTGCGCCTACTCCCTGTACTTACCGTGGAGAGCGAGAGTACGGGCAGACACTGTGTTACGCAGTAGAGCGCATGGTGTCTCCTGTACGCGTGCATAGCCCGGTTCGGTACATTCCAGCTCCACGTATCGGCCGGGCTAGATTGAGCGTTGAGCCGGATGTCATGAAGCCGGCCCAACGCATCTGGCCACCAGTTCGTCTCCTCGGGCCGGCTTACATGGCACCAGCCTTACGCATGGTGTCCCCGGTTCGCCTACATAGCCCGGTGCGGGTTATTCCACCTCCCAGCACTGGTCGGGCGACGGGGAGCATACAACCAGGTAAGGTTGGGCAGGCTCAGTGCTCAAGGGAGCCAGTACGCCTGCACGGTCCGGTATTTCTGGCGCCATCTCCCCGCTCCAGCCCAGTACCACCAGTGCCTACACCACGCACCAGGCTTCCAGTGCGTCTCCAGAGCCCTGTTCCTCCTCCACGCACTAGCCCTATGGTGCGTGTCTCCAGCCCAGTACCACCAGTGCCTACACCACGCACCAAGCCTCCTGTGCGTATCCAGAGCCCTGTACGCACTGTTCCTTCTCCCCGTACTCGCCCTGAGGTGCGTGCCCTCAGCCCGGTAACACCAGTGCCGGTACCACGCACCAGGCCTATAGTACGCCTTGAGAGTCCAGTGTGCCCTGTTGTTGTTCCCCGCACTAGCCTGAAGGTGCGTGTCCTTAGCCCGGTACCTCCAGTTCCGGCACCACGCACCAGGCCTACAGTGCGTCTCAGCCGGCCAGAGTCTGCCGTCTGCCCAGCGGCGCCTGAACTGCCCGTCTGCCCAGCGGCGCCTGAACTGCCCGTCTGCCCAGCGGCGCCTGAACTGCCCGTCTGCCCAACGGCGCCTGAACTGCCCGTCTGCCCAACGCCGTCTGAACTGTCCGTCTGCCAAGCGCCGCATGAACTGCCCGTCTGTACTGAGCCTGCAAAGCCGCCCGTCTGCCATGAGCCTGCAAAGCCGCCCGTCTGCCATGAGCCTACAGAGCCGTCCGCCAGACAGGAGCCGCTAGAGCCTTCCGCCAGACAGGAGCCGCTAGAGCCTTCCGCCAGACAGGAGCAGCCAAAGCCTTCCGCCAGACAGGATCAGCCAGAGCCTTCCGCCAGACAGAATCAGCCAGAGCCTTCCGCCAGACAGGATCAGCCAGAGCCTTCCGCCAGACAGGATCAGCCAGAGCCTTCCGCCAGACAGGATCAGCCAGAGCCTTCCGCCAGACAGGATCAGCCAGAGCCTTCCGCCAGACATGACCAGCCAGAGCCTTCCGCCAGACATGACCAGCCAGAGCCTTCCGCGAGCCATGACCAGCCGGAGCTGTCAGCGAGCCATGACCAGCCAGAGCCGTCATCCAGCCATGACCAGCCAGAGCCGTCATCCAGCCATGACCAGCCAGAGCCGTCATCCAGCCATGACCAGCCAGAGCCGTCATCCAGCCATGACCAGCCAGAGCCGTCATCCAGCCATGACCAGCCAGAGCCGTCATCCAGCCATGACCAGCCAGAGCCGTCATCCAGCCATGACCAGCCAGAGCCTTCCGCGAGCCATGACCAGCCAGAGCCTTCCGCGAGCCATGACCAGCCAGAGCCTTCCGCGAGCCATGACCAGCAAGAGCCGTCAGCGAGCCATGACCAGCCAGAGCCGTCAGCGAGCCATGACCAGCCAGAGCCGTCATCCAGCCATGACCAGCCAGAGCCGTCAGCCAGCCATGACCAGCCAGAGCCGTCATCCAGCCATGACCAGCCAGAGCCGTCATCCAGCCATGACCAGCCAGAGCCGTCATCCAGCCATGACCAGCCAGAGCCGTCATCCAGCCATGACCAGCCAGAGCCGTCATCCAGCCATGACCAGCCAGAGCCGTCATCCAGCCATGACCCGCCAGAGCCAGCCAGCCAGGATCCGCCAGCCAGCCAGGATCCGCCAGCCAGCCAGGATCCGCCAGCCAGCCAGGATCCGCCAGCCAGCCAGGATCCGCCAGCCAGCCATGACCCGCCAGAGCCAGCCAGCCAGGATCCGCCAGCCAGCCAGGATCCGCCAGCCAGCCAGGATCCGCCAGCCAGCCAGGATCCGCCAGCCAGCCAGGATCCGCCAGAGCCAGCCAGCCAGGATCCGCCAGCCAGTCCGGTGCTGCCCCTCAGTCCGGTGCTGCCCCTTAGTCCGGTGGGGTTAATTTGGAGGGTGGCCATTTGGAGGAGGCTACCAAAGCGGGTATTGACAATGGTGGAGTGGGGGCCACGTCCCGCACCCGAGCCGCCGCCATGATGGGGCCCACCCCGAACCCTCCCCTTTCTATTTCAGGTTGTGCGGTCGGAGTCCGCACCTTTGGGGGGGGGGGGGTACTGTCACGCCCTGGCCTTAGTATTCTTTGTTTTCTTTATGTTTTTTAGTTAGGTCAGGGTGTGACATGGGGAATGTATGTGTTTTGTAGTGTCTAGGGGTGTTGAATGTGTATGGGGCAGAGAAGAGTGTAGTTGTCTAGTTATGTCTATGGCTGCCTAGATTGGTTCTCAATCAGAGACAGCTGTCATTCATTGTCTCTGATTGGGAGCCATATTTAAGGCAGCCATAGGCAGTAGGCTTTTGTGGGTAGTTGTCTATGTTTGTACGTATGTAGCTTGTGGTTGCACTTACGTCTTTAGCTTCACGATCGTTTGTTGTTTTGTTTTCGTTTTGTAATAGTGTTCGTTTCGTGGTTTTTCTCTCTTCCAAAATAAAGAAGATGTATTTTGCACACGCTGCGCCTTGGTCCACTCTCTCTCAGGAAGACGATCGTGACACACCCCCAGCTCTCTCAGCTGGTGCCAGTATGGGAGGGAGCATGCATGACTTGCTCTGAGGTGAGAAGAGGCAGGGAGACGAGGCAGGGAGGTTTGGAGGGAGTAGAGAAGGAGGGAAAGATTAACAGACTGATGCGGGATGGCGGTTTGAAAGCTTCGGCTCTCTTCTCCCTCTCTCCTCTCAGAGGGGGCCCTCTGATGACGTTAGTGTCCATTAAAGTTTCAGCGTGTTTACACAAGGTGAACACAGCCTCCAGCCATCCACCTTCAACCCCCCTCCTTCCCCTCCTCTTCCCAACTCTCCTCCCCACCCCACTCCCTCCTCTATCGTCTGTATAGAGCTGCTGCAGAGGAGAACATGTTTAGGGTGGGGTTAGGAGGGAAGTGAACAGATACAAGGATTCTCACTGCATCTCTCACAAGTGTGGTCATCTATAGGATGTCTAGGGTAATAATTACAATCATGTAACAACATGGATATAATGTTGAGAAAGATGATATATATTGTACAGTATATGTTTAGGAAGACATACAGTAGTTGGACGGGACACCAGAAAGTGCTAGGTTTGTTTCGTCATGGTGCTACTTTGTATCAGAAAGCCCTTATCAGGTGACCCCAACCCACTGATATACATCTGCACTGCAGAAACAACTCTGTTGCTAGGTGACTCAGCAACACAAACCATTTCACATTTTCTGATTTATTGACATTTTACACAGAAGAATGGAAGGTTGATATTATTTGTAACACGTTCTCTCCATCTGTAACATCTTCTCTGATTCAAGATTACCTGGACGTACAATGCTTAATCATGTATGATTCCCTTCTCTCTCGCTGTCAGATACAGTGCCTTCAGAAAGTATTCACACCCCTTGACAACTTATTCCACATTTTGTTGTGTTACAGCCTGAATTCAAAATGGATGAAATGGATGTTTTGTCACCCGTCTACACACAATACCCCATAATGACAAAGTGAAAACATGTTTTTAGAAATGAGAGAAAAATATATATTTAATCAATTTCGAATTCATGCTGTACCACAACAAAATGTGTAATAAGTCAAGGAGGATGAGTACTTTCTGAAGGGACTGTATCTGTTCCCTGGCAGCCAGCAATATAGACAGCTCTGCTGCCAGAGAGCAGGAGACAGGGAGAGAGGTTTAGAAATAGGGAACGAGTGATGGGAGATGGAGAGAAATAAATAAAGAGAAGATGAAAGAGATAATAGCGGGGGGAGGTAGAGATGGAGCAGAAGAAAAAGCAAGGAAGACAGAGAGAAGAAGGGAGAGAGATGAAGGGAGCGGTTGAGAAGTGTGCTTATGCGTGATGGTGTCGATAATCTCTCCTCGAGCGTGGTTCAGTGTGGAACGGTCCCCGAGGGGCGCGAGGTGAGGCCTTTTTTCGGGAGAGAGCACACAGGGACCTCTCCGTTATCCACTCTGGGTGTGACAGCACATGCATTTCAGCTGGAGTGGCTCGCTGCCATTATGGCTCTCACGCATTAGTGGCTGCACAAGAGTGGCCTGCCTTTTTATCCATTACAGCTCTGAGTCAGTCACAGTTGCTGGACCCGCTGTCATTAGTTAACCTAGTCGGTAGTAACTGTGCGGGGAAAGCCACCTGTTGGCTAATATTTAGCCAAGGCTGTTATAATATACAGTGAGTGTACAAAAGATTAAGAACACCCCCCCATTTTCCCTCTGAACTGCCTTAATTCATCAGGGCATGGACTCTACAAGTTGTCGAAAGCGTTCCACAGGGATTCTGGCCCATGTTGACTCCAATTCTTCCCACAGTTGTGTCAAGTTGGCTGGATGTCCTTTTGGTGGTGGACCATTCTTGATACACACAGGAAACTGTTGAGTGTGAAAAACCTGGCACCTACTACCATACCCTGTTCAAAGGCACTTCAATCTTTTGTCTTGCCCATTCACCCTCTGAATGGCACACATACACAATCCATGTCTCAATTGTCTCAAGGCTTAAAAATCATTTTTTAACCTGTCTCCTCCCCTTCATCTACACAAATTTAAGTGGATTTAACATCAATAAGGGATCATAGCTTTCACCTGGATTCACCTGGTCAGTCTATGTCATGTAAAGAGCAGGTGTCCATAATGTTTTGTGCACTCAGTGTATTATAGGCACTTTACAATGGAGTGTAATTAGTTGTTTCTACCTGTGTTTGTCAAGCCAAACCCTAGCTCTTTAATTCAATCAAGACCTCCTTTCTGTATTCTTTGCTCTGTATCAGTATGGCTTTTCATTAATGGATTAAGTCTAATCATCACTGTTGTATTTCATAATCCACTTCAAGTGCCTGACTATGAAAGTTCACTCTAGTTTAACATGATCTCATTTTCTTCCTGTCTCTTGGATTACTTGTGTAATCTCTGAACATCATTCTGTCAGAACTGTGACCTGGGCAGCCAACCCACACCCGTCTTTCCACTGTATAGGATCCTTTTACAGTAATCACCATGAAAATAGATGTAGTCCACGGAGTGCTCCAAAACTGCATTTGACAGCGAAAGGCCCCTCCATCCTTGGTGTGTCTTTTTTTCAAAAACCTAAAAGACAATTTCCCATTGTCTCCCTCCTTGAAGTGCGACGTTTAATTTCTTCCCCGACATCCCATCGGTCTTGCTAAAGGACTTGAGTGCCGTTTCTCTAAATGCGTTTGTTCTACTAGCGCTCACCTCTTTTCTCTCTCCTGAAGTGTTTCAACTAAAGCGCTCCCTCACATCACAAACAGTTTCTGTGCACCTCAAAGTGGCACACGTTTGCTGCCTGTCTTTAGTACCAATCAGGACTAAAGGCGAATGCAGAGATCTTTAAAGAGAATATAATATAAGTCCTTTAGGGGTTCTTATTTGTTGCGTGTTGTTTTTGATGAGTCTTAATTTCAGGCTGTATAGTGCCCCAAAGTGGAGGTCATAATACTGATGAATATATTGAATATACAGTGGCAAGAAAAAGTATGTGAACCCTTTGGAATTACCTGGATTTCTGCATAAATTAGTCATACAATTTGATCTGATCTTCATCTTAGTCACAATAATAGACAAACACAGTGTGCTTAAACTAATAACACACAAACAATTATACCAATTTATGCAGAAATCCAGGTAATTCCAAAGGGATCACATACTTTTTCTTGCCACAGTATTGATAAAAGTCACCTTGTCCCAGAGAGATCTAAACATAACGCCAGGGTAAGCCTACACAAAAAACAGCCCTTATTTTAAGTGTTTCTAAAATCCTCCATGGGAAGAATTAATGGTGGAAAAACGATTGGGACCATTTCCCTATTTAACTGCTTGGTTTTATGTGTATTATGACTCATACTGTGGTGCTCTATGGGTCTCATTGCTATTCTGCTGTCTTGCATGCACCTACTGTAATACAGTACAATAACATAAGTATCAATGAATATGTGAATATGCATGATGATTGAGGGTAGATGTAAAGCTCATAATGCAATCATCCCCCTAGCCCTCTGTTGTCATCGTGTGGCTTATAGCCAAGAACACAGAAACAGTCTTCCTCTATTCCTCCTTCTGTCTGTCTCTGTCTCTGTCTCTGTCTCTGTCTCTGTCTCTGTCTCTGTCTCTCTGTCTCTCTGTCTCTGTCTCTCTGTCTCTCTGTCTCTCTGTCTCTCTGTCTCTCTGTCTCTCTGTCTCTGTCTCTGTCTCTCTCTCTCTCTCTCTCTCTCTCTCATATTCTTCCAACCTCTTTTTCTTGTCTTCCCTTCTTTCACTCTTTAGCTCTCCTTATTTCCCTCTCATTTTCTATCCCCCCCTCCTCTCTCTCTCTTCCCTCTATCTCGCTTCTCTCCTCTTCCTCTCTCAGTCCGTCTGTCAGATGTGTTGTTGAGTTATGAGGATTTGTGCGAGTATGTGAAGAGGGACAGAGTGGTGTCTGGTGACTCCGAACAATGAATAATTGGTCTGGACAGCATTCTGCCACCTTCCAGGTCCCCTGCTGTCGTCATGATGTTGCACAAACCTTGTCTACAGCCTGTCACATCCTCCACCCACTCAGGTGTAATGGAGTTGTCACCTATGATCTGATCTGAAGTCAACTGTGTTTAACCCTCTAATGGTTCAAGTTAGGATTGTTGGGAGGGTAATCTGATTCTAGACCTGTGTTAGGGGGACAATTTCAACGTGGAGCAACAACACACCTCAGTCGCAGACACAGGACTGCCTTCCTCTCCACCTCCCCTCCACAATTCTCTTTCCCTCTCCATCTTTTTATTCCCTCTCTAAATCAATCTCCTCTTCCTCTCCCCCTGCTGATCTCTGCATTTAGTCATTTACGGCGTAGGTGGAGAATAGCAGGAGCGTTGCATGCTTAAAGCGCCTGAGACGTGTTCCAATTTGGTGTGGGCAATAAATTTTGTGTATGTCGGGCAGGAAACTGTGTCCCTCGCTATCTGTAGTGCTGACAGGGCAGAGAGACAGAGATGGGCATTGATGTGTGCCAGTCCAGCCAGCTGAGGGACCAGACACAGTCTGAGTCTCACAGTTGCTCTCTCTGACTTAAAGGACTAGTTCACTATTTTACAACTTGATGTTAGATGGTTTCTCACCCTGAAAGAAGTCTATGGCCGGGAGAAACTTGAATCCATGGTTCCGTTTTCTTTATACAACCATTACTAACTTTAGCCACCGCTAGCAAAAAATCTATGGAAGTGATGGGGGCATGTGAGCATGAATTTAATGGCCAAATCACCTTTACGTAACATCAAATCAAATATGTCATTGATTTCAGGTGATTTTAACATTTTTCTTAACATGCTCATCATGCCACTGTCACCTCCGTAGTTTTTTAGGTAGTGGTGGCTGAAGTTAGTAATGGCCGTTTTAAAGAAAATTGAACCATGAACCAATAGTTTGTCCTGGTCCATAGACTACTTTCAGGGTAAGGAACCATCTAACATCAAGTTGTAAAATAGTGAACTAGTCCTTTAACTGCTGGGCTAGCTGTTTTTTTATGCCTTGTTGCAGAAAAGAGAAGGATCTCAAGAGAGAAGCTATGGCAATATAAATGTGTAGCTGTTGAGATTAGGGTTGCAAAGCTATCGGTAATTTACCAAAGTTCACGGAATCTTCAGTAATTTTGGTAATTAACAGAAAATCTTTGGCAATCTATCGGAACTTTGGTAATTTATTCTTGAATAACTTGAAAAAAATATATTCATATATATAGTATTCATTTATTATATTGGTGTCCATATTGTCCATGAGTTTCTAGTAGATAGACCATATGGTTCAAGAGAAAATAGTCTAATTACTGAAAAAAGCATCTAATCAACAATGGCATTATTTTTATTAACTCTGCAACTCTTCCAACTATTGACTTCTTTCACAACTTCCACCAGTTTGACGCCAAAAGATTGACAACAAATACATATTGACATGGTCAATAAATAAATAGGTTGTAAAATAATATATAAAGGATATTTCATGCTGAAACCTTCATATTAAACACCAATGGTATTCACTAAATGTATGGTTTATATTTAGGATGTTTTACAGCTCTGTCATACATGTTTTTATTTTTAAATCATGTTATTTAAATATTTCATATATTTTACATGTGTTAAGGCCAAGCAGAAGGGCGAGAGATGATTACCGACACCTGTGATAATCTGAAATAGCCAAATGGGCCACTAGATGTCTTGTGATAGATTACATAAAATCCTTGAAAGATACCCACATTCTGGTAGTTTACTGTTAAACTTTCAAAGTTTCCAGTAATAAACTCTCCCTTTGCAACCCTAGTTGATAGAGTGAGAGTGAGTCTCAGCCCTTTGAAGAAATAATGTTGATAGTATTCTGTATATTCTAACTATGAGGTCTGAAAGAGAGACAGGGAGAGAGGGGAGGAGAGAGAGGCAGGCGAGAGGATGTTAAACTGAGAAGTATCAGGACCCTAACACTAAAACATTGAGCGTTCTCTCCACTTTGGTACAGGGTTAAAGGGCCTGGGGGACCACGCAGGCCCGGGCCTATATTTTTCCCCCTCCCACAGGAGGCCTCTCCTGGCTTGGCTACTTGAGTTAATTACCATCCCCTGCCTTCCCTCTAATTAGCAGTAGCCTTCAGTTTGATGTAATCAGCCTGAAGTGGGCTTCCATCTTCTGCTCCTACGCCGATCCTGATCTCTCCTGTCACACTGATGACTCAGGTCACAACTTAGAATTATAACTCATGAAGTTAATAAGCAAACTCTCTCAAACTTCACTGGCTGTATCCTTACGGGGCAGGGTAAATGTCAATTCTACTTCCATTCAGTCAATTGAGGAGATAAATGGAAATTCCAATTCAAAAAGGAAAATGTGCCATTTATTTTCAATTAAAATCATTCTTGCATCAGCATCATCATTCCACATGAATTCTACTCCTTTCGTATGATCTCCTGTCTGTCTTCTGTAGGCTGGTGGCAGTGCAGAACTGCAGATAGACATGTCCATTCTATTAAGGGTTTATAAGGTCTGCAGACACATGATACATGTGGAGCACTGTGGCTGGGTGACTGATTCACTCCTATTAAAACAAAGACATATTACACAAACTCAGCATTCCAATTATATTTCACCCAGGAAAGAACAGTCCACAGATAGGCTCCAGTTTAGAGTCTGATGTGCTTGTCATCTTAATGAATCTAATGAATGGCTTTCTACACTGTTCAGGGAAAAAATATGCCACTTGATGTTTTTCTAGCAACTCATTTCACACTTCATTAACGGCTAACGTTGTTCATCATATCAAATGGTACAATGATAGAATCAGGTGTTAATCATCAACCTAAATGTAAGCAGCTTTCCTCAGCTAACCCATTCTGCATGAAACAACATGAAACACACACACACACACATCCTACCCGCTTTCTCTAAACTCACATCGTTTTAACACAGAGGCAATTGTCATACTTCATTGTTAGGCTGAATACCTGTCCTTCCCATTCACATACCCTATTGATATTCAGTACCAGTGAGTCATTCAGCCAGTCAAAGATCAGATCTCCATTGTGAACATCTGACATTCATCAATGACAGCCTGTCTCCCTCTCCCAATGCTCCCACAAGGTTTTGGTATTTGGTATCTTGGGGTAGAGGTAGTTGGTATCTGGGGACCGTCGCTCTGTAGGATTCTCAGGTCTTGATTTTTTTTACCCATCCGCCTGACAAGACATGGCAGGAGATTGTGACCTGAGAGGAGAGGGTTGTTAGTATCCCCATGTGGGATTCAGTGTCTCCTAACCTAAAAGGTAATTTCCCCACTCAAGGCTTGAAGGTTGTACCACAGCCATGTCCAGACCTGTTTTTTACGGTTCAGTTTCTGTTGTGTGGTTCAACTCGTCTTATTTCAAGGGTGTTCTTTTTATTCCTGCTGTTCTGACATGAAAGAAAAAGAGAGAGAGAGAAAAAGAGAGACTGTTCTCCCTGTGTGGAAGCCTCCAAGGTCACTGTCTGTATTCCTCCGTCAGAGTGGGTGAGTTCCTGACGAGGCAGACAGCTTCCATTTCTCAACGACTGTCAGGCGGTCTGGTTTTTAAACGCCTGTGAGACGGATATAAGCAGAGGAATGAATATGTTCCCTGTTTTTCCAAGTATTATCTGAAAGGTTTTTTTCTAGTCCTTATCTCTCTGTCAGTAATAGGACCTCAGTGATATCTGTCAGATAGATAGTTTCACCATGCAGCCCAGCTCTGGGTGATTGGCAGATAGACAGTTCCAGGTAGATCTGGGATGAATTCTGTGCCCCTCCGAGCACCCATATGACGGGTGAGGCTTGTTGGCTGGCAGTTTCATAGCCACCTCACTGTTCATTGGCACTGCAGGGCATAGTGATAGAAACACAACAGGGTTTAGGTGCCTGGGGTGAGCCGTACTGTGTGATGTTGACTGGTGAACTTCCTTTGACCACCTGTCCTAAATCAAAAAGTACAGTAAAAGTAATCTGCAGTACGGTCTTCTTTTGAAGATTGGTTGAAGACATCGATCAAAAGCCTTCTGAGTGAACTGACATGGACATCTCTATCATGTCGTTTAAGATCTTCTCTGACGCTTCACAGATGTTTTCTGGTCCAATTTGTAAAGGGCGGAGAGGAATTTTGGATCAAATAATTGCTATGGCCTTTACTTGAAGGGAGGTAATAAAGGAACTTCAAAAAGGTTGGGTATCGCAGTTGAGGGTGTGGGGTTGTAAATGGGGGGGGTACGTAGAGGACTAAAACACACTAGAATAGCCTCCTGTTGACAAGCTAATTGCCCGGTGAGAGTGTTAACTCACCCACATCACGTTCCTCACTAGATGAGGAACCCAAAAGTGTCTCAGCTTCCCTAAAGGCATTTAACTATCTGGTAGCTCACTCTGCCTCTGTGACCAATTGGCGTTTGGGGGATTTGTCTGATGAGAAGTGGGGGAAGCGGGAAATAAGGGAATGGGGGGTGTGAGGGGGAGATAGCGATAGGGCCCCGCTGCATCTCTCTTTGGGGAGATCCCTGATGGTGGTGTCCCCTCTGTAGCGAGGAGAGTGTCTCAGTGAGGGGTCTTTGAAGTAGTGCTCTTTCATTACCAGGACGTAATCCTTTGTGCTGCTATTATATATTTATATATCTGTACACCGCTCCGCTCCCATCCTCCTCCAATAAACTATGTTTAGAGGTTTAAATCTAGGCCGTGCAGCGAATGTGTGTTATAGGTGGTTGTAATGCTCTGAGTCTTAATTTGATACCCATGTCTGAAAATGCTGTACTGAACAAAAATATAAACACAACATGCAACAATTTAAAAAATTTGACTGAGTTACAGTTAATATAAGGAAATCAGTCAATTGAAATACATGAATTAGGCTCTAATCTATGGATTTCACATGACTGGGCAGGGGTGCAGCCAGGCCCACCCACAATGAGTTTTTCCCCACAAAAGGGCTTTATTACAGACATAAATACTCCTCAGCATCCCCCCTGAACCCCCACAGACAATCCCGCAGGTGAAGAAGCCTGATGTGGAGCTTCTGGGCTGGCATGGATACAAATGGTCTGCGATTGTGAGGCCGGTTGGACGTACTGTCAAATTTTCTAAAACGATGTTCAATTCAATTCTCTGGCAACAGCTCTGATGGACATTCCTGCAGTCAGCATGCCAATTGCTGCTCCCTCAAAACTTGAGACATCAGTGGCGTTGTGTTGTGTGACAAAACTGCACATTTTTAAGTGGCCTTTTATTGTCCCCAGCACAAGGTGCACCTGTGTAATAATCATGCTGTTTAATCAGCTTCTGAGATGCCACATGTGTCAGGTGGATGGATTATCTTGGCAAAGGATAAATTCTCACTAACAGGAATGTAAATAAATTTTTCCCCAACATTTGAGAGAAATAAGCTTTTTGTGCGTATGGAAAATGTGTTGGATTTTTTTTTCAGCTCATGAACCATGGGACCAACACTTTACATGTCGCGTTTATATTTTTGTTCAGTGTATATTACCAGTTCCAATCATAAAACATGTCAGAGGAATAACATGTTTGTGTTAACCCTGTCTCAACCCTGTGAGTGCAGCTGTCCATATGTGCATGTGGTGCATTCAACAGTGGTAAATCTCAGATTACATCCCAGGGGGAGCACAGACATCAGTTCAACTACGACTTGTGAAGTCAATGTGAAATCAACAAAACATTTCACCATGTCATTGGATTAAGGTTAAAAGATGGGTGAAAAAAAGACGAAATGCCCTTACGTTGATGATTTATTTGCAAATCCAATTAGTTTCCCACGTTGATTCAACGGCATTGATTTTTGGGATTGAAAGGACTTGGAAATAACATTGATTTTTGGGATTGAAAGGACTTGGAAATAACATTGATTTTTGGGATTGAAAGGACTTGGAAATAACATTGATTCAACCCGTTTTTGCCCAGTGGGTGTTCTTTATTACTTTTGGATAGAGGTAGTGCACTATATGGAGAATAGGCCTTGGCCAAAAGTGAGATGGAGAATGAGATGTCAGAGGTCTCTAGCCAAAAGTAGAGCACTATATGGAATAGGGTGTGATTTGAGACACAGCCAGTGGATTCTGTGGACAGTGCTGCCCAGTGCCACCCTACTGCATGGCAGTCTGGCAAAGGACTGAGACTTAACAGAGCTTGGTAACAAAACAGACCACAACTCTCTGGGCCAAAACACAGGTCTGTCCAGAAGACTAGATCTATCTTTATGATCCTCAACACAGCACTTCAATTACAAAGGACATGACAGCAGTATCCTTGAGATGTCCAAGGCTGCTTATAGCTTATTTATTCACCGTGTGACAGAAACTGTTCCAAACCTATTCAGAACACCAGGGCATCTTGAATTATTCAACTAGATATAGTGTTGGGCTCTTTCTCTCTCTCTCTTTTCTCTCTCTCTCTACTGTATGTCCCTCTCTGCCTATATTTCTCTCTGTCTCTTTCCCTCAATATACCATTCGCAAGGTCAGTGAGTGCAGAAGGCAGGGCTACTGTTCTGTCGTCAGTTTGTCCTCAGAGCTGCCTGCTGCGATAGAGCGCTGGAGAAGTTGAGACGCCGCTGTGGCAGGGAGCTTCTTTGCTTGTGTGTGAGCGTTTAGTTGAATGCACTGGAAAGCAGAGATACGTGCGAGGCTGACTTGTGCGGACGATAAAAACGCGCGGAGAGAGACACATTCACATTCTCTCGCCAATCACTCTGTGAGTTTCTGTGTGCATGCGCTGAACAGTAGAAGCGACGTTTGACGTCTGTACCGGGAAAGAAGAGAGGAGAGGCGATCTGGGAGCGCGCAATTCTTTTTTAACTCATCTATTTTAGATTTTTTTAACGTGTCTTATTTTTACTCATTCTCGGGAGGGTTCAAGGGTTGGGCTCCGCGGCGGATACACACAGAGCAATGACTGGACTGGCATACGCTCTCAACAATCTACCGGCTTTCTGTAATATCTCCGGGTAGCGGATAATATCCTCACCATCTCCCGAGTGCACTGACAAATAAAGATCCAATTGTTGTCTGGTATTGACTTTAAAATGTCTTGAGACAAGAGATCTTACAGAGAAAATGACAGTAAGTATTGGTGCTGCGTTTGTTGTTATGATTATTCAACCCATAGGCTGGGCTATTTGCGTTACCTTAATTTATGTCTTTTATAGGTCATCGGTCATACTAGATTTATTTAGAATAGGCTGTTTTCTGTCATTCAGACATTTTAATATAGGGCGTTTGCAGGTTAGTAGACTATCATTAGTACAGTCGGTGCCTGGGCTGGTTTATTATAGGATATAGGCTGTCTTATTCAATAGCCTATATCAGCCTAACCATGGAGGGGTAAACATTGTTTATTGATATGTAGTGCAGTGTGGTCTATTGATAGGAACCCTGTCGTCAGTGTGGACTCGTTATTTTGGTTGTCATCTGCGTTGTGAAATTGGATGGTACTGTCACCGCTGTTGCCGGGGGATATGAGGTTTTCCCGTGCCTTTTTTGGGAACATTACATCATTTGAGGATGAATGACTTTGCAGATGGCTATATGCGCTCTATCTGTTTATGAAGTTGATACAGTATTTACCTGCATTAAAGGTTTGTATTAATTGGCATCGACTGAACACACTTTACCACAGCGGGTAGGCTATTGCACAGAGCAGAGGTTTGGGTAGCCTAAATGCCACCCTGGGGCATGGGCGTTAAATGTAATGACCATTTAGCCTAATAAGCAAGTGCAAAAATGGTTTTGTAGCTTATTCAAAAGTACATTAAAATGACAGGGGTTTATTATTGTGGCCAGTGTCCCCTCCAAGACACGAATTAAACCCAAAACACCCGCCTTGCTGTCGGGGTGGGGTTCCGCGCAGCTGTCAATTTGCATGTATTGTACGGCCAAATCCACCCAGTGTAGGCTACGAGGTTAATCGGAGAGAGGATGAACCAAAGCGGGCCCCACCACTCCCCCGCCCGGCTGTCTTGACGGGATTTTTCTCCTTCTGAATCACTTTAAATAATAAGGCTACACATTTTACACGGACTCAAATGAACCGACGCCAAAAAATGTATTAATATGATAATACAGGAGCTGGAAGCGTCACTTTAATTCCGACGGGTTTGATAGGCCTAGAGCTGTAATATTCTTTTTAGAATTATACAGGGTACGCTACGCTCATTCCCACCAATGGAGCCGTTGCCCTTTTAACGACTCGCAGGTTGAGATATAAAACGGATTCCCACGGCTTCCCCACTATAGGCTAAAGCGGTAGCCTACTTTAATGGCTGGAGATAAAGGAAACACGCCATGATCCCTTATCTAGCTTCTTAGTTGTAATGTACAGAGTAGGCTAATATAATCGTCTTTGAATAATTTTGGGATGGCAGGCCGACTTTCGAATAAAAGCGGCCGGATGGATCACTGAAAGAGCCGGTGTTTTGAAGAGCATTTTGGTAAGGTTTGCTACATTGTAGCCACATTGTAACGAACGCGCACCACTCTTTAAACGCCTGCGCATGGATTCGTGACCTCGTGTAGGCGATATGTCACATGTAGCCTACACAACATTCTGACCTCGAATCTTAATTCTAAACGTGACTGGACTCGGGGATATGGGGCGAGGTGCAGGACGCGCGCATATGTCCCCCCGCCTAGATGTCAACTAGCCTACTACGACATTGACACTTGGTGCAAGCTATCAATCGGTGTGTCAACCCCCTTTTCAGATGTTGTCCTTATTAAAATAGTCCACATTCACAATATAAAATCAACGTAACGAAACATTGCCATTTTGCGAGAGTGTGAGTTACAGTGAGCCCCCCCCCCCCCCCCCCCCCCCAATTATACTGGTTTGTCTGGGTCTGGGAGAATAAATTAAATAGCAGTCCCGTTGGATGTAGGGAGGAGGGGTCAGAAAGGAATAGAATAATCTATCAAACAAGGATCTTTACTATAAAGAGATTGTATGGTTATTGCCTAGAATGAGCAAAGAAGTATAAAGATACTGAAATTGTTTTTAAATCCAAGTCTCTGGATGGAACAATGGTCCATGTTCCATAAAAAAATGGTTCATTAGGTCTGAATGAAGTTGTGTTCTGTATAGTTACACTGCGTCAATAAATTGAACGTCTCTAAGGAGTTGAGTCACAGTTTTGAATCACTGGTTAGATTAATTCAACTGGCGACTAACATCAGTGATGACACAGACATAAAGTTAGGTGTGATGTGTATAGATTAGGTGCTGGTATCATTTAATCTGCAGGTCTGCATATAAACTGCATATTAACTGTTATTACATAGTTATAAGCAGACCTTAAATATTAACTTGTGGATACCATTTTTATGTCTCTGTGTCCAGTATGAAGGAAGTTAGAGGTAGTTTCCCGAGTCACTGCTAACTAACGTTAGCGCAATGACTGGAAGTCTATGGGTATCTACTAGCATGCTAAGTATCCCTTTAAGATAAGTCTTATGGAATGTGGTTGGGGGGAAAGGGTTACTGGTGAGGTGCTTGTCTATGTTGGTGGTTGTACTGATTGTTTTTAATGTCAGGGTTTGCACTTTTTTTATTCAAATGTATTGCAATCATTTAATCAACACTTTGTGTGAACTCCATTCTTTGGTGTATTTCAAAATGAACAGGCCACAAGAAAAATGAAGGACAATAAACATCATCAATCAGTCTTAGTGTGTTGGATGCATAACAATTCGTTTTTCCAGTTGTGACTTTGAATAAATTGCTGCTGCTTGTTTTTCATGAACTTTTTAAAGTGATGCCAGGCGCTATGTTAATGCGGCCGCTGAAACAAAGAGGTGAAAACACTCAAAGAGGTTCAGGTCACGCTGAGATTTGTGGAGGCCCATAAACAAGGCGGGCATTTTCATTAAGTTGGTAATCAATCAGACAGTGATTGCTCTGGCACTGGACAACAACAGCAACACACACTGTGGCCTCACTGTGGCCTCACACTGCAGACAGTCAAGGTCAGACAGCCACCCTGGACTCATCTGTTTAAGTCACTCACAGCCACTGCAATGCATGTTATATATAAAGCCATGGCAGTGGCATTCACCTCGGGACGATTGGAGAAAGAGATTGGTATTCCTCACATTGACCATTATTGTTGGGAAGACTTTGCCAAAGACACAGATAAGGAAATACATTGTGACAGCATCTGCCTCTGATTAACAATCTGAAATGGGAAACTATGTGTGATGATAGGATAAATCACTGCTCTCTCTCTCTGGCTCAGCTGTTACAATGCAAACCTCAGATATAAACAAACAGGAGGAGAGAGTCAGTCTGGGAGGAGAGGAGAGATTGTCTGAGGGAGGAGAGGAGAGAGTGGGTCTGGGAGGAGAGGAGAGGTTGTCTCAGGGAGGAGAGGAGAGAGTGGGTCTGGGAGGAGAGGAGAGGTTGTCTCAGGGAGGAGAGGAGAGAGTGGGTCTGGGAGGAGAGGAGAGGTTGTCTCAGAGAGGAGAGAAGAGAGTGTTTCTGGGATGAGAGGAGAGGTTGTCTCAGAGAGGAGAGGAGAGGTTGTCTCAGGGAGGAGAGGAGAGAGTGCGTCTGGGAGGAGAAGAGAGAGTGCGTCTGGGAGGAGAGGAGAGGTTGTCTCAGAGAGGAGAGGAGAGAGTGCGTCTGGGAGGAGAGGAGAGGTTGTCTCAGAGAGGAGAGGAGAGGTTGTCTCAGGGAGGAGAGGAGAGGTTGTCTCAGAGAGGAGAGGAGAGGTTGTCTCAGAGAGGAGAGGAGAAGAGAGAGTGTCTGGGAGGAGAGGAGAGGTTGTCTCAGAGAGGAGAGGAGAGGTTGTCTCAGGGAGGAGAGGAGAGGTTGTCTCAGAGAGGAGAGGAGAAGAGAGAGTGTCTGGGAGGAGAGGAGAGGTTGTCTCAGAGAGGAGAGGAGAGGTTGTCTCAGGGAGGAGAAGAGAAGAGAGAGTGTGTTTGGGAGGAGAGGAGGAGAGGTTGTCTCGGAGAGGAGAGGAGAGGAGAGGAGAGGAGAGGAGAGGAGAGGAGAGGAGAGGAGAGGAGAGGAGAGGAGAGGAGAGGAGAGGAGAGGAGAGGAGAGGAGAGGAGAGAGTGTGCCTGGGAGGAGAGGAGAGAGTGCGTCAGAGAGGGACTGGAACGGTGCCAAGGAAATGAATGTAGAGGAAGGAAGTTCTACTGGGGCAGGAAGTGTTCTGTGGTTGTTGGTCTCAAACCACAACAGTAATCTCTGTGTGCACTCTTCCCTAAATTCTGTTTGTTTCTCTCTCTCTTCCTCTCTCCCCTCCCTCTCTCTCTTTCAACCTCTATCTGTATGTCAATATCATAATTTCTCTTTCCAACCTCTCATTCGTTCTTACCTCTATTTATATCTCTTTTTCTCCATTCCTCCTCTCTCCCTCCTTTCTCTCCATCCCTCTTTCTCTCTCCACTGCAGGACTACCGGGAGGATGGCATGGACTTGGGGAGCGACGCCTCCAGTCGCTCCAGCTCCGAGTCCAACTCCAACAAGGTGACACCCTGTTCTCCCTCCTTAGACCTGGCATGCCTGGAGGACTACAAGTCCTCCCCATCCCCGGAACTGGCAACCCTGGATGACTACAAATCCTCCCCATCTTTGGAACTGGCAACCTTAGAAGGGGACTACAAATCCTCTCCCTCCCTGGATCTGGCAACCCTGGAGGATGAGGACTATGAGGGGGATGAGGACTACCAGGAGTACAAGAAGAAGGTGATTGAGGAGTGGAAGAGCGAGTACGGGGACGACTACAGCTCCCAGCAGTCCCCTGGCCAGGAGGAGGGTGGGGTTGTGGTTGGTGCGCCAGGCGGAGGCTTCAGGAAGCCAGTGAACAGCCGCAGTCTGGCTGAGGAGTTCCAGGATGTGAAGCCTCCACCCCTTCCTACTCACAGTGGACACACAGCCACCTTCGCTGCTGCCGTGCCTGAGGAACTGAAACAGAATGGCAACCTGATCCTGCCCCACTCCCCTACCAGGCCCCTACCCAGGGGCACGGGGGCCACCAAGCCCAGCCACAGGCGCTCCAGCCGGGTCAGAGGCGGCGTTGGAGGAGGGGGTGTTGGTGGAGGAGGGGGAATAGGAGGACGGATGGGGGGATACAGAGAGGAGGAGATTGTGGAGGAAGAGTCTCTGCCCACCATGGACTGGGCAGCTCTGGAGAGACACCTGGCGGGGCTGCAGAGCAGAGAGCAGGAGAACCAGAACCTCAATCACAACCACAGCCTGGGAAAGACCGCCTACACCTCAGTGAGTGGAGACGTTTGTCTGTGTGTGTGTATGCAGGCATGTCTGTGTGTGTGTGTGTGTGTGTGTGTGTGTGTGTGTGTGTGTGTGTGTGTGTGTGTGTGTGTGTGTGTGTGTGTGTGTGTGTGTGTGTGTGTGTGTGTGTGTGTGTGTGTGTGTGTGTGTGTGTGTGTGTTTGCGATTTCTGTGACTTGGTGTTGGATGGTGTAGGATGAAGCTTGGAAGCGTGTCAGTTGTGAGGATGTCAGTCATGGTGGGACAAATCAAGCCAGATATTGTATGAAGTGGTGCGTGAGATCCCTCAGACATGGAAAGAGGTTGTGGGTCACTAGGCCTGTGCTATTGTTGTTTTCACAGATAGTAGAAAGCTGGTATTTATACGCGCAATAATTGCAACAGCACAATATATCTCCAGACTCCAGGTTCTAAAGGACTCCCACCCTGCTGTGTGTGGGGGGGTTTGTTGAACATGTTCACTGTCATGTTTTCCTGCTTTCTCTGTGATCCCTGAGGATTGCGTCATGCGGTAATCCGACAGTTATCTGTGTCAGGTGGACTCGGGGAATATTATATGTGTGCAGGAATGCTGGGATAAGGAGAGATTAGTGGGGTATTGTGGCACTAAGCTATGTGCTGCTGCTAGCTGTGTGCTGTTGCTAGCTATGTGCTGCTGCTTGCTGTGTGCTGTTGCTAGCTATGTGCTGCTGCTAGCTATGTGCTGTTGCTAGCTATGTGCTGCTGCTAGCTGTGTGCTGTTGCTAGCTATGTGCTGCTGCTTGCTGTGTGCTGTTGCTAGCTATGTGCTGCTGCTAGCTGTGTGCTGTTGCTAGCTATGTGCTACTGCCAGCTGTGTGCTGCTGCTAGCTATATGCTGCTGCCAGCTACAGTATGTGCTGCTGCTAGCTATGTGCTGCTTCCAGCTAAAGTATGTGCTGCTGCTAGCTATGTGCTGCTGCCAGCTGTGTGCTGCTGCTGCCAGTTACAGTATGTGCTGCTGCTAGCTATGTGCTGCTTCCAGCTAAAGTATGTGCTGCTGCTAGCTATGTGCTGCTTCCAGCTAAAGTATGTGCTGCTGCTAGCTATGTGCTGCTTCCAGCTAAAGTATGTGCTGCTGCTAGCTATGTGCTGCTGCCAGCTGTGTGCTGCTGCTGCCAGTTACAGTATGTGCTGCTGCTAGCTATGTGCTGCTGCTGCCAGCTGTGTGCTGCTGCTGCCAGCTGTGTGCCAGCTGTGTGCTGCAGCCTGGAGTCCTGACTCCTTCTCAGCTCCCAGTCAGTCTGCAGCTGGAGGAGCATGCTAAAACACTGCAGGGCTGGGCAACTCCAGTCTGGGAGGGACCAGCACTATCACAGCTAAATTGAAGATCCTGATTAGTTGATTACGTTTAATCAGGAGTGTTGGAGCAAAATAAAACCCAGGAACTCCTGTTGTCCTCCCCTGGTCTACGGCCTGTGAGTATGAGGATGTGGCAGGAAACAAGACATGCCTATTAGATGGATCATTTGTTTTGGTGATTTTGTGTTTCGCCCAGCAGAGGGTGCTGTTGCAGTGTCATATGACTCACCTCTGCAGGATTTCAGATCCACAAGCTACATCCAGGTCTGGCACTGGCAGGTTGACAGGCTACATATTGGAGTTGTTTTTTACATGACATCAACCAGGCATAGAGAATGTTGCTTCTGATGAATGTTTTATGGTTGATTGTCAGCTTGTGGTTAGGTGTGAAGAGGGCTGGGCGATGTGGTTATAGAGTATGCTCTAATCTTGTCAAATCTGACACACACACTGTTTGTTGCCTATTGAGGTCAGCACTTTTGAGTCACTCTTGTTTAAATTTGTGTCTGCTTGAGTTTGTCTATTTGTTTGTTCGTGTTTGTTTGTGTGTGGTCTGAGAGAGAGGAGGAGAGCAGTGAGGCTCCTTTGGCATGCTAACACCCAAGCCACTCCTCTCAGTCCTGACAGACAATAGCTGCTGCTGCTGTCGTTGTGTGACCATCCTGGAGGCCTCTATCTCTAAGGCATGTCTGGAATGTGGGGGGGTGGGAGGGGGAGGGGGATGACAGAGAGGGAGAAAGGGTGAGAGATGGTATCTCCAGTACCATGCTGTATCTACAGTATGGGTTATCCGCTTGCGTCAATGTTCATTACCTGTGTTCTCTGTGAAGCAGGTCAGCTCATGGTATTCCACAGGCCTTCTATGGGGGAAGTCTGCCTCCCTCCTTCCACCTAACTCTCTCTCTCTCTGGGATAAGGGGCCGAGCAGAGGTAAGAATGTCAGAGTACTGTAGAGAATAGTAGTGGTTATAGTTGGCGCACGCGCACACACACACACACACACACATACACACGTACACACACACACACTTGCACACACACACATACATACACACACATACATACACATACACACTTGGTTTGTATAAGGTTTAGTGACACAGGGCCTACTGATAACACCTACAGTTTCTGGACCGTATACTAGGCCATGGAATGGTGATGTCCCTGCGTAGATAAGGAACTGTAAATAGCCGTGTAATCCTGACTGAGTTCGGAGGAGAGAGGAGAGGAGAGATGACGGTTGGACTGAAACAAGCTTATTTCCTGTATGAATTCCAACATCCGGGGGCACTTCTGCTATTCCCCAACATGGGAATATCATTGCGATTCACAGATTCAGGATACTGTGAGAGGATGAAGACATGTCTTTATTGAGGATGGGAGTGTCTGGTGGGAGAGGAGAGGAGGGAGCTTCTAACATGTTACATTTGAAGACATCCACTCAGGCCACCCACAGCCCAGCCAGACGGAGGGGGAGAGGGGTGGGGGAGGCTGGCATGGATGGGTTTGCGGTCCTCTGAGAGAGCTTCAGAAGATCCTCCAGAACAGCTGGGCTTTTAAGAGGGCTGGAGGTAGGGTGTATACTTTATTAGTGCAGACAGACAATATACATTTGTATGTGTTATCTACAGTTTGCCACATCTACATGTGCCAGCTACTTGTACTGAACCTCAGCTACGATAGTAAGACCAGACCCTGGGCCAGTCACGCACACACATCAATCCCTTAGGTGTGTCCGTTTCCTGCTAGCCGGCCTTTCATTGCCATGGCAACCGTCTCCACGGTGTTTGCCGGCTGGGAAAGGAAGTGTTGATTAATGTGGCTGGCTGTGTGGAGCTACAGTATGACCACCGTTCAGCCTGCCTGCTGCCTGCTGCCTGCTGCCTGCTGCCCATACACCACAGAGCCAGTCAGTCTGTTTCTGCGTGACTCTGTGCTATTGGAACCATGAACCACTGGTGTTAATAGCTGTGTTTAGTTAGGGTGGAACAGGGGTGTGGTTTCCACTCTCTAATATCTCCCTCCTCCCCCTGGATCTTGGTAAGGAACTAGAAAGGGGAAAGAATTTGAGGTGAGGAGGTCGAGGGGTAAGGTGTGGTGGCACGTGGCGGTCCACTCCACCCAAACCAAAACAATAATGTTATCCTTCATAACCAGGTTAACCAGGTTAAAGAGTCAGTGAAGACCTGTGTGCTTCAGAGGCTGTGAAATCATTTACCTCATAGGAAAGGTATTTTAATACACACGTCTGTATATTTAGTACTGCATTCACATGTGTAAAGGCCTATAGGACACTCATGTCTGAGAAAATATATACATTTATTCAGACACACGAGCACAGATCCAGTCATAGCCTGTGGGTAGACGGTGTGCTCAGTAGTGAAGCTATGTTGTGACATGCAGCGCCCCTCCCATCACTCACATACCAGTGGAAGAGCAGGGAGATAGGGAGGGAGGAGCTCGGCCTGAAGCTACATGTATATAAACCTACACACCAGAGGAGGCTGCTGAGGGGAGGACGGCTCATAATAATGTCTAGAACAGAGCATGTGGAATGGCGTCAAACAAAAATGGCATCAAACAAACCATGTGTTTGATACCATTCCACTATTTCGCTCCAGCCATTACCACGAGCCAGTCCTCCCCAATTAAGGTGCCCCCGACCTCCTGTGGTACACACACAAGTCTGCACGCACACACACATAATGTATTCAGTGCAACATGGCTCAGCATGTGTTCCAACTTCAGTTTTGTGTGACACACATACACACAATCATACTTGTACATATTTTCAACAGAATGTGCCTTTGAGCTAAATCACTCAGCATGTATTGCAAGTATCAGCACGAGGCTAGCACATAGATAAAAACACTCAACACTTCAACATGCGAACACACATTTCTGTCTGTTTGTATCTCTGCATGTGTAGCAACATATCTCACAGGACTCACATCCGTAGCATATCACCACACAGCAAAGAAATTAATATGCACACTGACTAATGCTTCCTGGTGAGTTAAAAAAACATGCACATTAACTTGACAACACACCACCCACATGCACTGATACACACGTTTCTGGCAGGGCAGGCAACATCAGTCTGTTTCCCTGTCAGGTTTTATCACCGGATCAGAGGAGGGATAAAAATATCAGCATTTACCATTGACCCTGTTAGATCAGCTCTGTGGCTGACTAAAGTAATGGAATGACAACATTACAGGAACGTTTTCCTCAAGCTGTCGCTATCTACAAGCACGCAGGAGAGACAAAGCCTGAATCAACAGAGGAAGAGTGGAACAAGCTGTCCTAGATAAGCTCACATGGCTGAGGAAACAGAAGTATGTAGTGTGTTGAAGCAAGGGAAGAGAGAGAGGTGCGAGTGAGAGAGACTTGAAGGGTTTGCCTTCTCTCAATCTCTCCTTCTCTTTTTTCTCTCTCAGCCTCTCCCTATGTCTCTCTCTGTTTGGACTCTGTGATTATGTGCTTGTTGTTCTGTGTCTGAACCCTGCCCTGAGCGCTCCAGTACTAACCGCTACCCTCAGACTGCAGTCAGCCCTGTGCCACGTTGAGAGAGAGAGAGGCGGGGGGAGAAGATTGTAGGGTAAGAGAAGTTTCTAGTGCAGGCACTCATAGAGGATATATAGAACCACAAGCAAAACACTGGGGAATGATGATAGAGTAGAGGGAAAGATAGAGCGGGGGGAAAGAAAGAATGGAAGTTAGAGAGAGAGATGAAGTGGGGTTGGGATGGGGTTGGGTAGAGGGCAGCAGAGAGTGGATGGGGTTGGGTAGAGGGCAGCAGAGAGTGGATGGGGTTGGGTGGAGGGCCGCAGAGAGTGGATGGGGTTGGGTAGAGGGCAGCAGAGAGTGGATGGGGTTGGGTAGAGGGCTGCAGAGAGTGGATGGGGTTGGGTAGAGGGCAGCAGAGAGTGGATGGGGTTGGGTAGAGGGCTGCAGAGAGTGGATGGGGTTGGGTAGAGGGCAGCAGAGAGTGGATGGGGTTGGGTAGAGGGCAGCAGAGAGTGGATGGGGTTGGGTAGAGGGCAGCAGAGAGTGGATGGGGTTGTGTGGAGGGCAGCAGAGAGTGGATGGGGTTGGGTAGAGGGCAGCAGAGAGTGGATGGGGTTGGGTAGAAGGCAGCAGAGAGTGGATGGGGTTGGGTAGAGGGCAGCAGAGAGTGGATGGGGGTTGGGTAGAGGGCAGCAGAGAGTGGATGTAGGTTGGGTGGAGGGCAGCAGAGAGTAGGTGGGGGTTGGGTAGAGGGCAGCAGAGAGTAGGTGGGGGTTGGGTAGAGGGCAGCAGAGAGTGGATGGGGTTGGGTAGAGGGCAGCAGAGAGTGGATGGGGTTGGGTAGAGGGCAGCAGAGAGTGGATGGGGTTGGGTAGAGGGCAGCAGAGAGTGGCTGGGGTTGGGTAGAGGGCAGCAGAGAGTGGATGGGGGTTGGGTAGAGGGCAGCAGAGAGTGGATGGGGTTGGGTAGAGGGCAGCAGAGAGAGAATGGGGGTTGGGTGGAGGGCAGCAGAGAGTGGATGTAGGTTGGGTGGAGGGCAGCAGAGAGTAGGTGGGGGTTGGGTAGAGGGCAGCAGAGAGTAGGTAGGGGTTGGGTAGAGGGCAGCAGAGAGTGGATGGGGTTGGGTAGAGGGCAGCAGAGAGTGGATGGGGGTTGGGTGGAGGGCAGCAGAGAGTGGATGGGGGTTGGGTGGAGGGCAGCAGAGAGTTGATGGGGGTTGGATAGAGGACAGCAGAGAGTGGATGGGGTTGGGTGGAGGGCAGCAGAGAGTGGATGAGGTTGGGTGGAGGGCAGCAGAGAGTAGATGGGGGTTGGGTAGAGGACACCAGAGAGTGGATGGGGGTTGGGTGGAGGGCAGTAGAGAGTGGATGGGGTTGGGTAGAGGGCAGTAGAGAGTGGATGGGGGTTGGGTGGAGGGCAGCAGAGAGTGGCTGGGGGTTGAGTGGAGGGCAGCAGAGAGTTGATGGGGGTTGGATAGAGGACAGCAGAGAGTGGATGGGGTTGGGTGGAGGGCAGCAGAGAGTAGATGGGGGTTGGGTAGAGGGCAGCAGAGAGTGGATGGGGTTGGGTGGAGGGCAGCAGAGAGTAGATGGGGGTTGGGTAGAGGACAGCAGAGAGTGGATGGGGGTTGGGTGGAGGGCAGTAGAGAGTGGATGGGGTTGGGTAGAGGGCAGTAGAGAGTGGATGGGGGTTGGGTAGAGGGCAGCAGAGAGTGATGGGGGTTGGGTAGAGGGCAGCAGAGAATGATGGGGGTTGGGTAGAGAGCAGTAGAGAGTGGATGGGGGTGGGTGGAGGGCAGCAGAGAGTAGGTGGGGGTTGGGTAGAGGGCAGCAGAGAGTGGATGGGGTTGGGTAGAGGGCAGCAGAGAGTGGATGGGGTTAGGTAGAGGGCAGCAGAGAGTGGATGGGGTTAGGTAGAGGGCAGTAGAGAGTGGATGGGGTTGGGTAGAGGGCAGCAGAGAGTGGATGGGGGTTGGGTGGAGGGCAGCAGAGAGTAGGTGGGGGTTGGGTAGAGGGCAGCAGAGAGTGGGTGGGGGTTGGGTGGAGGGCAGCAGAGAATGATGGGGGTTGGGTAGAGAGCAGTAGAGAGTGAATGGGGGTTGGGTGGAGGGCAGCAGAGAGTGGATGGGGTTGGGTAGAGGGCAGCAGAGAGTGGATGGGGGTTAGGTAGAGGGCAGTAGAGAGTGGATGGGGTTGGGTAGAGGGCAGCAGAGAGTGGATGGGGGTTGGGTGGAGGGCAGGAGAGAGTAGGTGGGGGTTGGGTGGAGGGCGGCAGAGAGTGGCTGGGGGTTGGGTGGAGGGCAGCAGAGAGTTGATGGGGGTTGGATAGAGGACAGCAGAGAGTGGATGGGGTTGGATGGAGGGCAGCAGAGAGTAGATGGGGGTTGGGTAGAGGGCAGCAGAGAGTGGATGGGGTTGGGTGGAGGGCAGCAGAGAGTAGATGGGGGTTGGGTAGAGGACAGCAGAGAGTGGATGGGGGTTGGGTGGAGGGCAGTAGAGAGGGGATGGGGTTGGGTAGAGGGCAGTAGAGAGTGGATGGGGGTTGGGTAGAGGGCAGCAGAGAGTGATTGGGGTTGGGTAGAGGGCAGCAGAGAATGATGGGGGTTGGGTAGAGAGCAGTAGAGAGTGGATGGGGGTGGGTGGAGGGCAGCAGAGAGTAGGTGGGGGTTGGGTAGAGGGCAGCAGAGAGTGGATGGGGTTGGGTGGAGGGCAGCAGAGAGTAGATGGGGGTTGGGTAGAGGGCAGCAGAGAGTGGATGGGGTTGGGTGGAGGGCAGCAGAGAGTAGATGGGGGTTGGGTAGAGGACAGCAGAGAGTGGATGGGGGTTGGGTGGAGGGCAGCAGAGAGTAGATGGGGGTTGGGTAGAGGGCAGTAGAGAGTGGATGGGGGTTGGGTAGAGGGCAGCAGAGAGTGATGGGGGTTGGGTAGAGGGCAGCAGAGAATGATGGGGGTTGGGTAGAGAGCAGTAGAGAGTGGATGGGGGTGGGTGGAGGGCAGCAGAGAGTAGGTGGGGGTTGGGTAGAGGGCAGCAGAGAGTGGATGGGGTTGGGTAGAGGGCAGCAGAGAGTGGATGGGGTTAGGTAGAGGGCAGTAGAGAGTGGATGGGGTTGGGTAGAGGGCAGCAGAGAGTGGATGGGGGTTGGGTGGAGGGCAGCAGAGAGTAGGTGGGGGTTGGGTAGAGGGCAGCAGAGAGTGGGTGGGGGTTGGGTGGAGGGCAGCAGAGAATGATGGGGGTTGGGTAGAGAGCAGTAGAGAGTGGATGGGGGTTGGGTGGAGGGCAGCAGAGAGTAGGTGGGGGTTGGATAGAGGACAGCAGAGAGTGGATGGGGTTGGGTGGAGGGCAGCAGAGAGTAGATGGGGGTTGGGTAGAAGGCAGCAGAGAGTAGATGGGGTTGGGTAGAGGGCAGCAGAGAGTAGATGGGGGTTGGGTAGAGGACAGCAGAGAGTGGATGGGGGTTGGGTGGAGGGCAGCAGAGAGTAGATGGGGGTTGGGTAGAGGGCAGCAGAGAGTGGATGGGGTTGGGTAGAGGGCAGCAGAGAGTGTATGGGGTTGGGTAGAGGGCAGTAGATACTGGACGGGGTTGGGTAGAGGGCAGTAGATAGTGGATGGGGTTGGGTAGAGGGCAGTAGAAAGTAGATGGGGGTTGGGTTGAGGGCAGCAGAGAGTGGGTGGGGGTTGGGTGGAGGGCAGCAGAGAGTGGATGGGGGTTGGGTAGAGGGCAGCAGAGAGTTGATGGGGGTTGGATAGAGGACAGCAGAAAGTGGGTGGGGGTTGGGTAGAGGGCAGCAGAGAGTGGATGGGGGTTGGATAGAGGGCAGCAGAGAGTGGATGGGGTTGGGTAGAGGGCAGCAGAGAGTAGATGGGGGTTGGGTAGAGGGCAGCAGAGAGTGGATAAGGGTTGCGTAGAGGGCAGCAGAGAGTGGATAGGGGTTGGGTGGAGGGCAGCAGAGAGTAGAGGGGGTTGGGTAGAGGCTAGCAGAGAATAGAGGGGGTGGGTAGAGGGCAGGAGAGAGTGGTTGGGAATTGGATAGAGGGCAGCAGAGAGTAGATGGGGGTTGGGTAGAGGGCAGTAGTGAGTGATGGGGTTCGGGTAGAGGGCAGCAGAGAGTGGATGGGGATTGGATAGAGGGCAGCAGAGAGTTAATGGTGTTGGGTAGAGGGCAGCAGAGAGTGGATGGGCGTTGGGTGGAGGGCAGGAGAGAGTAGATGGGGGTTGGGTAGAGGGCAGCAGAGAGTGGGTAAGGGTTGCGTATAGGGCATCAGAGAGTGGATAGGGGTTGGGTGGAGGGCAGCAGAGAGTAGAGGGGGTTGGGTAGAGGCTAGCAGAGAATAGAGGGGTGGGTAGAGGGCAGGAGAGAGTGGATGGGGGTTGGGTAGAGTGCAGCAGAGAGAGGTGTGGGTTGGGTGGAGGGCAGCAGAGAGTAAATAGGGGTTGGGTAGAGGGCAGGAGAGAGTGGATGGGGTTTGGGTAGAGTGCAGCAGAGAGTGAATGGGGGTTGGGTGGAGGGCAGCAGAGAGTAGATGGGGGTTGGATGGAGGGCAGCAGAGAGTAGAGGGGGTTTGGTAGAGGCTAGCAGAGAGTAGAGGGGGTTGGGTAGAGGGCAGGAGAGAGTGGATGGGGGTTGGGTAGAGTGCAGCAGAGAGAGGTGGGGGTTGGGTGGAGGGCAGCAGAGAGTAAATGGGGGTTGGGTAGAGGGCAGGAGAGAGTGGATGGGGTTTGGGTAGAGTGCAGCAGAGAGTGGATGGGGGTTGGGTGGAGGGCAGCAGAGAGTAGATGGGGGTTAGGTGAAGGGCAGCAGAGAGTAAATGGGGGTTGGGTAGAGGGCAGCAGAGAGTTGATGGGGGTTGGATAGAGGGCAGCAGAGAGTATGTGGGTTGGGTAGAGGGCAGCAGAGAGTGGTTGGGGGTTGGGTAGAGGGCAGCAGAGAGTGATGGGGGTTGGGTAGAGGGCAGCAGAGAGTATGTGGGTTGGGTAGAGGGCAGCAGAGAGTGGCTGGGGGTTGGGTGGAGGGCAGCAGAGAGTTGATGGGGGTTGGATAGAGGACAGCAGAGAGTATATGGGGGTTGGGTGGAGGGCAGCAGAGAGTAGATGGGGTTTGGTAGAGGGCAGCAGAGAGTGGATGGGGGTTGGATAGAGGGCAGCAGAGAGTGGTTGGGGGTTGGGTAGAGGGCAGTAGCGAGTGATGGGGGTTGGGTAGAGGGCAGTAGAGAGTGGATGGGGTTGGGTAGAGGGCAGCAGAGAGTGGATGGGGGTTGGGTGGAGGGCAGCAGAGTGTAGGTGGGGGTTGGGTAGAGGGCAGCAGAGAGTGGGTGGGGGTTGGGTGGAGGGCAGCAGAGAGTGGCTGGGGGTTGGATAGAGGACAGCAGAGAGTGGATGGGGTTGGGTGGAGGGCAGCAGAGAGTAGATGGGGGTTGGGTAGAAGGCAGCAGAGAGTAGATGGGGTTGGGTGGAGGGCAGCAGAGAGTAGATGGGGGTTGGGTAGAGGACAGCAGAGAGTGGATGGGGGTTGGGTGGAGGGCAGCAGAGAGTAGATGGGGGTTGGGTAGAGGGCGGCAGAGAGTGGATGGGGTTGGGTAGAGGGCAGCAGAGAGTGGATGGGGTTGGGTAGAGGGCAGTAGATACTGGACGAGGTTGGGTAGAGGGCAGTAGATAGTGGATGGGGTTGGGTAGAGGGCAGTAGAGAGTAGGTGGATGTTGGGTGGAGGGCAGCAGAGAGTGGCTAGGGGTTGGGTGGAGGGCAGCAGAGAGTTGATGGGGGTTGGATAGAGGACAGCAGAAAGTGGGTGGGGGTTGGGTAGAGGGCAGCAGAGAGTGGATGGGGGTTGGATAGAGGGCAGCAGAGAGTGGATGGGGTTGGGTAGAGGGCAGCAGAGAGTGGATAAGGGTTGCGTTGAGGGCAGCAGAGAGTGGATAGGGGTTGGGTGGAGGGCAGCAGAGAGTAGAGGGGGTTGGGTAGAGGCTAGCAGAGAATAGAGGGGGTGGGTAGAGGGCAGGAGAGAGTGGTTGGGGATTGGATAGAGGGCAGCAGAGAGTAGATGGGGGTTGGGTAGAGGGCAGTAGTGAGTGATGGGGTTCGGGTAGAGGGCAGGAGAGAGTGGATGGGGATTGGATAGAGGGCAGCAGAGAGTAAATGGTGTTGGGTAGAGGGCAGCAGAGAGTGGATGGGGGTTGGGTGGAGGGCAGCAGAGAATAGATGGGGGTTGGGTAGAGGGCAGCAGAGAGTGGATAAGGGTTGAGTATAGGGCATCAGAGAGTGGATAGGGGTTGGGTGGAGGGCAGCAGAGAGTAGAGGGGGTTGGGTAGAGGCTAGCAGAGAATAGAGGGGGTGGGTAGAGGGCAGGAGAGAGTGGATGGGGGTTGGGTAGAGTGCAGCAGAGAGTGGATGGGGGATTTGGTGGAGGGCAGCAGAGAGTAGAGGGGGTTTGGTAGAGGCTAGCAGAGAGTAGAGGGGGTTGGGTAGAGGGCAGGAGAGCGTGGATGGGGGTTGGGTAGAGTGCAGCAGAGAGAGGTGGGGGTTGGGTGGAGGGCAGCAGAGAGTAAATGGGGGTTGGGTAGAGGGCAGGAGAGAGTGGATGGGGTTTGGGTAGAGTGCAGCAGAGAGTTGATGGGGGTTGGGTGGAGGGCAGCAGAGAGTAGATGGGGGTTGGGTGGAGGGCAGCAGAGAGTAAATGGGGGTTGGGTAGAGGGCAGCAGAGTTGATGGGGGTTGGATAGAGGGCAGCAGAGAGTATGTGGGTTGGGTAGAGGGCAGCAGAGAGTGGATGGGGGTTGGGTAGAGGGCAGCAGAGAGTGATGGGGGTTGGGTAGAGGGCAGCAGAGAGTATGTGGGTTGGGTAGAGGGCAGCAGAGAGTGGCTGGGGGTTGGGTGGAGGGCAGCAGAGAGTTGATGGGGGTTGGATAGAGGACAGCAGAGAGTATATGGGGGTTGGGTGGAGGGCAGCAGAGAGTAGATGGGGTTGGGTAGAGGGCAGCAGAGAGTGGATGGGGGTTGGATAGAGGGCAGCAGAGAGTGGTTGGGGGTTGGGTAGAGGGCAGTAGCGAGTGATGGGGTTTGGGTAGAGGGCAGCAGAGAGTGGATGGGGATTGGGTAGAGGGCAGCAGAGAGTAGATGGGGGTTGGGTAGAGGGCAGCAGAGAGTGGATGGGGTTGGGTAGAGGGCAGCAGAGAGTGATGGGGGTTGGGTAGAGGGCAGCAGAGAGTGAATGGGGGTTGTGTGGAGGGCAGCAGAGAGTGGATGGGGGTTGGGTAGAGGGCAGCAGGCAGTTGATGGGGGTTGGGTAAAGGGCAGGAGAGAGTGGATGGGGGTTGGGTAGAGGGCAGCAGAGAGTATATGGGGGTTGGGTAGAGGGCAGCAGAGAGTGATTGGGGGTTGGGTAAAGGGCAGCAGAGAGTTGATGGGGGTTGGGTGGAGGGCAGGAGAGAGTGGATGGGTTTGGGTAGAGGGCAGCAGAGAGTTGATGGGGGTTGGATAGAGGGCAGCAGAGAGTGGATGTAGGTTGGGTGGAGGTGTTTGGTGACAGGGTTAAGAGGTGGGAGTGGATAGGCTAGGATCAGGTGGAGGGTGGGTGGGAGGGAAAGGTCCAGACCAGGGGAGGGAAAGGGGGGTTAGAGGTGGGCAGGGCCATGGCCAGGTGCTGGGGCTCCGGTGTCTGGTTCAGCCCCCAAGCGTCTGGGACTCTCCCTAACCCGCCTGTGTGTGTCAGTACCCGCTCCAGCACGCCCGGCCTCCTACACACTCCTCACACACTCGCGCTGTGGGCAGACCGTGCTGTCCAGGCTTCAAAGTCGGACTGTTTTCTCTCTCTCCTGCTGGTGCTCTACACACGTTTCTGTTACTGCTTCAAGGTTCTGGCTTTTCTCTAATTTTCCTGTGAGCGATCGCCAGCGGCTGGGAAGATCGTTTTTTTAGTGGAAGAGTTTGCAGCTTAACCTTGGATTCCACACAGCAAGTTGGGCAGTACACCCAGGTAAAAGTCCACTCCTCTCATGTCAGGGGTGGTCACCTTAGTATAAACATTGTACTTTGGATTATAACTTGTTCTTTAGATCGTTTTGCACACTTTATGATTGTGCTTATCCTTTTTGACGAATGATATTGTCAGTTACTTCAATGTGTTATTGTACATAGAACATGTATTTTTTCATACGGTTTCTTTGTAGAGGACTGTAGATTTTACTCTTTCATAGACCCAGCGTTCCACAGTACATACACAGAGAGAACGAAGAGCCTGTGTGTTTCACCATAGACCCAGGACAGAGAAAGACCACGTGTCTTTCAGTAGTCGGAGGGGTGTTTAATATTCTCCACCACTGTCTGCTATGTGGCGTCTAACAAAGAGCAGGTGTGTCTTGGAGGAGGAGAGAAGAGGGGGATGATCCCAGCCACGATGCTTTATTACTACCTGGGACTCACTGGTCAGGCTGTTCTCTCTGTCTCTCTGTCTTACTCAAAAACCACCCCTGTCATCATACTTAGTTTCCTGTGCTAATGACTACATTACTACCATACCCTCTTGCATGCCATGTTTCCACCTGAGAGAGTTTGACCTGACTAAGATCCAGTTTGAACCAATACATTGTGACAATCCGGCAACATTGTAACTCTGTGGTAATATAGTCAGTCAGGCTCTGTCCTCTCTGCTCTGTTGTCTCTGTCTGGCGGTCGTGACTTTGCAGTGGACATAATCAGAGGTTTGTTCTGTTCAGCGAGGGGTCTGATTTAGCTGTTGGCCTGGAGCAGTGTTGTGTTGTGGTGGAGGAGATGTGCTTGAGGACTAAACCACCTGGCAGCTACAACACAGACTTAGACTGCGTCCCAGTGACTTGTCTGGTGCTAATGCCGTTGGCTCTGTAACCGTGTGTGGTCAGCCCTGTATAAGTTCAGCTCGTGTGGTTTGGTCAGGACCCTGTACGGTCATTGATGTTGTGTGGACATGTTTTAGGCACCTTGAGAGTTTGTGGTCAAAGAGTGTTGGAGTCAGTGGGTGGGGAACTGTGCTGTGGTCTAGCTGTTCTAACATGACCATGTGTCTGATCACAACCACCATCTCTGCGTCACACACACACCTGGCCCTGACATTTACAAACTTTCACTGATACAATATATAGAGAGGGAGCAGAATACTGATCGCACGTACTGTACAACACATGGAAACAAATACGTTGCAGGGTCATCAGGTTTGGCTCTGGTGTTAGGAGCTACACAGGACTGGCACAGGAAACACACACAATCACATCCGCTCTCAATAGATGTCAACGTGCAGTTCTATCAGTGACGGTCTCGATGACCCCGCCTAGTAATGACATGCTAACACACACACACACTCACAGCTTGACTGCTCTTCCCTCCCTTCTACATTCAATCTATCTCCCTGGGTATCAGTTCAGTGTACGCCACATAGCCTAGATAGCCTGGGATAAGCAGTTAGGTGTGATGTCATCAAGGCGAGCCAGCTGCAGTGCGGGGTCCCGGTCGGTGTGGAGGGAGACCAGAGCATTCCATCAGCGTCTCTCATATACACACACACACACACACACACCCTTCCTTTGATTTAGTCACGGTGAGTCACTGAGCTCCTAGAGAGAGCAGAGAGTTGTGGAGCTGTTCACTTAAAAGGCTAAATGTAAATGTACAGTACAAACTACCGTCATCAGAGAAATGCCTACCTTTTTGCTAACCTCACACCTACCCTTGACCCAATGTATTGTAACTAGATCATCCACCCTGCTGTATACTCGCCCTCTGGCCAAATACCCTTTCCCCCGACTCCCACTTCTCCTCCAGTTCCATACTGTTTTCCACCTGGTTCTCTCCCCCTCCCTCCTCCCTGTCTCCCCCTTTCTCCCAGTCCTGTTCCCGGCTAATTGTCTTTTTCCTCAAGCTGTCAGAGTACATTACGGCCCCCTCTCAGAACAAGCAGAATACAGCAGGAGACCATTTTCTCTGCCTCCCTTGCCTTCCCCTCTCCCCCCTAAGAAAACGTGGGCTGGTGTGATGAAAGGGCGGAGGGGCTGAGAGTGGCAGAGCATGGTGCAGAGGAAATGGGGATTTATGTTGCCGTTAAGAGCTGGGTTATAGCTCTGTGTCTGTCACTCAACGTTCTGCACAGTCACTGCAGAACAGAGAGAGGGAGAGAGAGAAACAGAGAGAGTGAGAGAGAGTACTGTTTTATAGCTTGAACAAGAGAGGGAGGGACCATAGATTAACATCACAAAATATAAGAGGAAAAGAGCAAGGCCCTATATCTTTATAGCATGGGAAAAGACAGAGCAAAGCCCTATATCTTTATAGCATGGGAAAAGACAGAGCAAAGCCCTATATCTTTATAGCATGGGAGAAGAAAGAGCAAAGCCCTATATCTTTATAGCATGGGAGAAGAAACAGCAAAGCCCTATAGCTTTATAGCATGGGAAAAGAAAGAGCAAAGCCCTATAGCTTTATAGCATGGGAAAAGAAAGAGCAAAGCCCTATATCTTTATAGCATGGGAAAAGAAAGAGCAAAGGCCTATATCTTTATAGCATGGGAAAAGAAAGAGCAAATCCCTATATCTTTATAGCATGGGAAAAGAAAGAGCAAATCCCTATATCTTTATAGCATGGGAAAAGAAAGAGCAAAGCCCTATAGCTTTATAGCATGGGAGAAGAAAGAGCAAAGCCCTATAGCTTTATAGCATGGGAGAAGAAAGAGCAAAGCCCTATATCTTTATAGCATGGGAAAAGAAAGAGCAAAGCCCTATATCTTTATAGCATGGGAAAAGAAAGAGCAAATCCCTATATCTTTATAGCATGGGAAAAGAAAGAGCAAAGCCCTATAGCTTTATAGCATGGGAGAAGAAAGAGCAAAGCCCTATAGCTTTATAGCATGGGAAAAGACAGAGCAAAGCTCTATATCTTTATAGCATGGGAAAAGAAAGAGCAAAGCCCTATAGCTTTATAGCATGGGAGAGGAAAGAGCAAAGCAGAGGGAGAGAATGGCAGCATGGTTTTAGCTCAAAGACAGAGTTGAAACAGCCATCCATCACCTGTCAGTGGGTATACCGCTAGAATAAAGGGCAGAGTCAGGCACAGTGGTTTGTGTGTGTTTGTTCTCTCTCTCTCCACTCTCACCCCCCTCCCTCTCTCTTTTTTTTCTCTCTCTTTCCATTCTTCCCTCCACCATGGGCGGGGCGCGGCAGCGCTGGTGAATTGGTGTGGTTGTGTATGTGTGTGTGTTTGAGCTGAGGTGGGCTGAGGACCGGGCACTAGACAGGGCCTCCCAACAGGGTCTGTTTATACCAGGCTAAAAATAAAAGTCCTGTTCAGAGCAGACACACACACACAGACTCTATCCCTGCCAGAATGCATTGCTAACGCAGGGCAACTCTTTAAAGAGAGAGTGTCCTTTTCTTATGCACAAACTCATGAGATGTTTTCTGTTTTCTTGGTATTACATGCCAAAAATTGAGCTCTCTCTCTCTCTCTCTCTCTCTCTCTCTCTCTCTCTCTCTCTCTCTCTCTCTCTCTCTCTCTCTCTCTCTCTCTCTGTCTGTCTGTCTGTCTGTCTGTCTGTCTGTCTGTCTGTCTGTCTGTCTGTCTGTCTGTCTGTCTGTCTGTCTGTCTGTCTGTCTGTCTGTCTGTCTGTCTGTCTGTCTGTCTGTCTGTCTGTCTGTCTGTCTGTCTGTGTGACTGTGTCTGTTCTTTCGTCCTCTCCCTCCCTGTGTGTGACAGCATGTGAATGAGGCTGGTAGCCAGGTCATGTGGAGAGCATCATCTGTCACTGCCACACTGAACACACAGAGCTGTAGCCCTGACACATCCTCAGCATGACTATACAGCCTGTTGACCAGAAAGAGACATTCTGACAGACTGGCACCCAGAAAATACAGACTGACTATACACCAAGGTTATACAGATTGAATATATACCCAGGCTATACAGACTGACTATACACCCAGTGTCACGCCCTGACCGTAGATTGCTTTGTATGTTTCTATTTTTAGTTTGGTCAGGGTGTGATGTGGGTGGGTATTCTATGTTTTAGGTCTAGGTTTTCTATTTCTATGTGTTTGGCCTGGTATGGTTCTCAATCAGAGGCAGCTGTCTATCGTTGTCTCTGATTGAGAGCCATACTTAGGTACCCTGTTTTCCCACTTGTGTTGGTGGGTGATTATTTTCTGGTTAGTGTTTGTTGCACCTGTCAGAACTGTTCGTTGGTCGTTCTGTTGTTTTTGTTCGTGTATTCATCTTGATTAAAAGTATTATGGATACATACCACGCTGCACTTTGGTCCTCCTCTCCTTCTCCCGACGACTTTCGTTACACCCAGACTATACAGACTGACTATACACCAAGGTTATACAGATTGAATATATACCCAGGCTATACAGACTGACCATACACCCAGGCTATACAGACTGACTATACACCCAGGCTATACAGACTGACTATACACCTAGGCTATACAGATTGACTCTATACCCAGGCTATACAGACTGACTATACACCTAGGCTATACAGATTGACTATATTGTCAGGCTATACAGACTGACTATACACCCAGGCTATACAGATTGACTATATACCCAGGCTATACAGACTGACTATACACCTAGGCTATACAGATTGACTATATTGTCAGGCTATACAGACTAACTATACACCCAGGCTATACAGATTGACTATATACCCAGGCTATACAGACTGACTATACACCTAGGCTATACAGATTGACTATATACCCAGGCTATACAGACTGACTATACACCTAGGCTATACAGATTGACTATATTGTCAGGCTATACAGACTAACTAAACACCCAGGCTATACAGATTGACTATACACCCAGGCTATACAGATTGACTATACACCCAGGCTATACAGATTGACTATATACCCAGGCTATACAGACTGACTATACACCTAGGCTATACAGATTGACTATATTGTCAGGCTATACAGACTAACTAAACACCCAGGCTATACAGATTGACTATACACCCAGGCTATACAGACTGACTATACACCCAGGCTATACAGATTGACTATACACCCAGGCTATACAGACTGACTATACACCCAGGCTATACAGATTGACTATACACCCAGGCTATACAGACTGACTATACACCCAGGCTATACAGACTGACTATACACCCAGGCTATACAGACTAACTAAATACCCAGGCTATACAGATTGACTATACACCCAGGCTATACAGACTGACTATACACCCAGACTATACAGATTGACTATACACCCAGGCTATACAGACTGACTATACACCCAGGCTATACAGATTGACTATACACCCAGGCTATACAGACTGACTATACACCCAGGCTATACAGATTGACTATACACCCAGGCTATACAGATTGACTATACACCCAGGCTATACAGACTGACTATACACCCAGGCTATACAGACTGACTATACACCCAGGCTATACAGACTGACTGTACACCCAGACTATACAGACTAACTATACACCCAGACTATACAGACTAACTATACACCCAGGCTATACAGATTGACTATACACCCAGGCTATACAGACTGACTATACACCCAGGCTATACAGACTGACTATACACCCAGACTATACAGACTGACTATACACCCAGGCTATACAGACTGACTATACACCCAGGCTATACAGACTAACTAAACACCCAGGCTATACAGACTGACTATACACCCAGGCTATACAGACTGACTAAACACCCAGGCTATACAGACTGACTATACACCTAGGCTATACAGACTAACTAAACACCCAGGCTATACAGACTGACTATACACCCAGGCTATACAGACTGACTATACACCTAGGCTATACAGACTGACTATACACCCAGGCTATACAGACTGACTATACACCTAGGCTATACAGATTGACTATATTGTCAGGCTATACAGACTAACTAAACACCCAGGCTATACAGACTAACTATACACCTAGGCTATACAGACTAACTAAACACCCAGGCTATACAGACTGACTATACACCCAGGCTATACAGACTGACTATACACCCAGACTATACAGACTGACTATACACCCAGGCTATACAGACTGACCCCTCTGACTCTTATTCCCCATAACATAACTTAACAGGGAGTTTACAGGGACACTGGGAGTTTCTCAATTGGTTTTGCTATCTCCTCCATCCTTTCCTTGCCTATTTTTGAAGGTCAAAGGTAGTCGAGTAAAGGAGGAGAGGAAACGTGGAAACAAATGCGCTTGTATGAAAAGAGATTCCCTCTCCATTCGCGTCATCAGGCAAATGACATTTACAGGAGTGGAATCCCAAAATAAATGTCTAAAGTGATAAAACAAATGTTGCTAGTTGTGGCAGACATTTTACAGATAAAACACTCACCAGTTTCTGGTTTTTAAATGTGTGCATCCTTTTGTCCTTCGAGAAAACAACAGCTGATTGAAAGGGGGTGTGGCGGATTCTAAAACACTTTTGCGCTACCTGCTGCGAGAGGCATCCTCTGTACAAGTAAGTAACTCTCCTCGACCACTCGACCACTTATCGGTTTTCAGGTCACGGAGGAGAAAGAACAAAGGAGTTGAGGACAGTCTTTTGCCCAAATGAGAATCCCCCAAAGCAATCACTGTAGCCCACTTCCAACAACATAACGAACCCACAACTGCTAATGAGGGGGGGGAAATTATATTCTTTTGTCAGATGGAGAATCCTCTATTATATGTCCCATTGTGCCACCTTTATGTATAGAGGGTCTCTTCCAGAGACATACACATTGAGATCAATGATCTCTCCTCTGTAGTGCTAGCCAGGCTCTAACTGAAGCCACATGATCAGAGAGAGAGAGAGGGAGCGAGGGGGAGAGAGAGCTCATTACTGAGGGGGTCTCAGTCAGGCTCCTCTCCTCCTGCTGAGACCCACTGGTTAAATATTCAGTGTTTTTACACTGACAGAAAATGTCAGCTCTAAAAGCATCTGTGCTGTAGGGAGGGAGGGAGGGAGGGAGGGAGGGAGGGAGACTGGGTGGGCTGTAGGGAGGGAGGGAGGGAGGGAGGGAGGGAGGGAGGGAGACTGGGTGGGCTGTAGGGAGGGAGGGAGGGAGGGAGGGAGGGAGGGAGGGAGGGAGGGAGGGAGGGAGGGAGGGAGGGAGGGAGACTGGGTGGGGTGTAGGGAGGAAGGGTGGGTGGGTGGGTGGGAGGGTGGGGGAGGGAGAGGGAGGGAGGGAGAGCAAGAAGATGCAGAAGGAGATAAATAGAGAGAGAGAGAGGAAACTTTGTTCAATAAATGAATAAGATATGCCCTCCATTATGTTATTACCCTACTAAATCCAAAACCTAACTGGAACCATCAGGTTATATCTGACCTGGGATCAGCTAGAGCCAACTGTCTCTGTCCTCTCATCTGGTCTACAGTTTTATGTCATGGGGCCATCGATCAGGTCAGATCTGATTGTAGGTATTTCTTATTTCCGCTTGAATGCATGTATCTGTGACACACCCTCGGAAACAGGGACAGCAAACACACACACACACACACACACACACACACACACACACACACACACACACACACACACACACACACACACACACACATATGTACACACACTCTCAAAGAGATTAAAAGTCACTCTAACACACATACCTTACAGTGCACAGTATGATGATATTCACATATTCTAAATTACTTCTCTTGTGGCCAGGTCTGAAAAGCCCCATGGAAATTCTGTAGCAGTTAGAGTCAGAATCTACAGATTATAATCTCTAGATTATAACCTCTATCTAGGCTACTCCCTGTTGGTGTTGGATGGGTTGGGCCGTAATCTGCTGCCAATAGGTATAGTAGATAATCAGATCTTTGGATATTTGTCCTGTCTGTGTGTGTGAGTGTCTGTGTGTGTGTGTGTGTGTGTGTGTGTGTGTGTGTGCGTGCGTGCGTGTGCATGTGGTGTGTGTACGCGCGTGGGTGCGTATGTCCGTGTGTGTGTGTGCGCATGTGTGAGTTAACAGTCTCATATGCGCGTGGATGTGCTTTGTGTGTCCACCTTGCCCTTGATTCAGATTCACAAAACCTTGACAACCAACAGAAGGTCAGCAGGAAGTGTCTGCTACCATGGTGATGGAGGGGAGAGAGGTGGGGGCTGGATCCTCTCATGTCAAAACATAGCTCAGGGAGCATGTGTCTGTCCGTGCGCGCGTGTGTGTGCGCGTGTGTGCGTGTACGTGTGCGCGTGTGTGTGTGTGTTTGTTTAGGATTTATATTCCTACTGTGTTTTATTAGTGTGGTATTGCTATTCCAGAGAGGGAGCAGTGAGCCTTTTGAAGTAGTAAAAGACAGTGTGATGGTTAATACTACTGAAACACTGGATCCGTCCTAATACACCTGTAGTGTGTAGGGTTCCTCTCTACTCTGTCTTATTGGACTTTCTACCATAAGCCCAGAGGGCCACTGTTAACCCTGTTGACCCTTCCAGACCAGAGTCAACGATCCAGAGCCTGGCCACTCGGATCAGACCAGGAACGACATCGATCTACTTCCAGATCATTAAACCCTGGACTGGGCTTATCGATAAACGCCACCGTTGCACAACAGAGATCAATAACAGACAGAGAGAGCGATCTCTCAATCACATACACTGTTCCAGTGAGGACATACAGTGTGAGAGACATCTGTCTATCTCTGACCGGAGAGAGGAGGGAGGGAGAGAGGGAGGGAGACATCAGTGGGAGAGAGATATTGATGGATGGAGAGAGCGTTCTGTCCTTCTACACAGTAGCCAAGCTATTGTTTCATCATGGACAACCAATACAAAACAATATACTTTGATCTAGAATATTTGTGGAATACTCTGAAATCCCTGTGGCAAGGCAGGCATGCTTATTCAGTGAGAGTGTTGTCACATGCATGCCATTGACTTGTCAGGGACAGAGAGACGGAGAAACACAAAGAGATGGAGGGACAGAGGGGAAGGTAGAGCGAGAAGAGTTTATCCAGGGCAGGGTGGACTTCCCTGCTGGTGGATTATAGAGAGGCCATCTGTTCCAGACAGATTATAATCCTGTACCACAGGGGGACAGAGAAGAGGGAGGAGGACGGACAGAGACAGACGGACAGAGAGGAAAGGAGCTACGCACACACAGACACACACATTCTGTCATACTCATACACACCAACGCTGAGAAAATAGTCAACTATTCACAAGTTGTGAAAACCTATGAATATGAATATGTGCTTCTTGGCATTAGTCATACATTCAAACAGTTTTTAGTTTTTAAAGACGCCCTGCAGACTTTTTATACTCCCCAAATACTGTAATTAGGTCATAGATAAAAGTATAGTGAGTGGATTACTCAGCAGAGTATGGAAAATACCCCTGTAACTCACCAAAAGGACTGCTTATAGTTAAGATAGGTCTCTTCAAATTGTAACCATTAGGATACTGTCTCAGCACTTAGAGAAGATTTAGGGATTGAGATGAAAGGGTGTTTGGTGTGGGAGTCACTTCTCTTCCTCCCGTCTCTCATCCTTCCTCCTCCACCTTTCTCTCTCTCTCTCTCTCTCTCTCTCTCTCTCTCTCTCTCTCTCTCTCTCTCTCTCTCTCTCTCTCTCTCTCGCTCTCTCTCTCTCTCTCTCTCTGTGGGCCGTTTCCACCTCTGTGCTCTAGCTCTGTAGACCAGCAGAAGGTCACCTCCCCCTCTGATCCCTCACCCTGTCTCCCCCCACCCTGTTCTATCACCCCATTGGCTGACTGTGTCTGTGATGAGTCAGTCTGCCCCTTCCCCGTTCGTTCCGGCAGGGAGAGAAACGGCCACGGAATTCACTCTCCCTTTCTGTTTCTCCTCCTCTTTCTCACTCCCCTCCCTTTTTGAGTTCTCTCCCCCTCCCTCTCTTTTGGAAAATAAGTGATCAGACCCTACCCTTCTCTCAGACAGACAGAGCAACAGAGGGAAAAAGAAAGAGAGGACACTACAGAGGAGAGGAGCAGCCATATCAGTAGCAGCAGGATCAGTAGAGAGTGACACCAGAACGCAGACATACAGTCAGTCTCTCTCTCTCTCTGGTCTCTCTTTCCGGATTGGGGCTGGATCTCTTCCCCCTCTCCTCCCCCTGTGTCTCAGTCGGAAAACCGCAGCAGCTTTGGGAACCCACTCCCGTTGTCATTACCGAGGCGTAGCAAGCCTGCGCCTGTCTAGGATGCTGTGAAGGATGGTTCACCAGGAAAACTGTTCTCACCAGGTAAAACAGGACACTGACTGAAACTAGCTGGGACTAGTGCTGAGACTAGCTGGGATTAGTGCTGAGACTAGCTGGGACTAGTGCTGCGGCTAGCTGGGACTAGTGCTGAGGCTAGCTGGGACTAGTGCTGAGGCTAGCTGGGACTAGTGCTGAGACTAGCTGGGACTAGTGCTGAGGCTAGCTGGGACTAGTGCTGAGATTAGCTGGGACTAGTGCTGAGACTAGCTGGGACTAGTGCTGAGACTAGCTGGGACTAGTGCTGAGGCTAGCTGGGACTAGTGCTGAGGTTAGCTGGGACTAGTGCTGAGATTAGCTGGGACTAGTGCTGAGACTAGCTGGGACTAGTGCTGAGGCTAGCTGGGACTAGTGCTGAGGCTAGCTGGGACTAGTGCTGAGATTAGCTGGGACTAGTGCTGAGGCTAGCTGGGACTAGTGCTGAGGCTAGCTGGGACTAGTGCTGAGACTAGCTGGGACTAGTGCTGAGACTAGCTGGGACTAGTGCTGAGACTAGCTGGGACTAGTGCTGAGGCTAGCTGGGACTAGTGCTGAGGCTAGCTGGGACTAGTGCTGTGCTGAGGCTAGCTGGGACTAGTGCTGAGGCTAGCTGGGACTAGTGCTGAGACTAGCTGGGACTAGTGCTGAGACTAGCTGGGACTAGTGCTGAGACTCGCTGGGACTAGTGCTGAGGCTACCTGGGGCTAGTGCTGAGACTAGCTGGGACTAGTGCTGAGGCTAGCTGGGACTAGTGCTGAGGCTAGCTGGGGCTAGTGCTGAGGCTAGCTGGGACTAGTGCTGAGGCTAGCTGGGGCTAGTGCTGAGGCTACCTGGGGCTAGCGCTCTCAACTAGGGCTCCTAAAGCACTGCATTTCAGTGCTAGAGGCATCATTACAGACCCTGGTTCGATTCCAGGCTGTATCACAACCAGGCGCGCTCAGGAGTCCCATAGGGCAGCGCACAATTGACCCAGTGTTGTCCGGGTTTGGCCGGGGTAGGCCGTCTTTGTAAATAAGAATGAGTTTTTAAATGACTTGCCTAGTTAAATAAAGGTGAAATAACATGTGCTGAGGCTAGAAGACAGAGCTGTTAGTAGAGTAGAGGATGTGTTATGTTAGCTGTTGTGGAGCAACAGGGGTTGAGCTTGCCCCTCCAGGGGAGAAGATACTGCAGTAGGACTGGTATGCATGTGTGTATTCCCAAAGGTTTCCATCTTGTAATACTGACTGACTGTCATTAGTGGTTGTCGTATCTTGCAGGGGTTTGTGTGTCATGGCTGTCAGGCACATCCCAGTGGGTTTGGTGTTTGTATTATGGGATGGGTCTGGGAATCAGATGACTAGGGCGGTTGCTAAGCGCACATTTGACTTCAGGGAATAATGTCCCTCCTCCTCCCCTTTCCCCTGGGCTGAGCCTGATCAATAGATGTCTGGGAAGGGTGAGGTGTTTCTGTCTCTCTCTTTCTCTGTGTGTGTGTGTGTGTGTGTGTGTGTGTGTGTGTGTGTGTGTGTGTGTGTGTGTGTGTGTGTGTGTGTGTGTGTGTGTGTGTGTGTGTGTGTGTGTGTGTGTGTGTGTGTGCATAACATATTTAAGGGTTTATGTTTATTATCATGTGTTTT